>NC_134800.1:6708314-6735814 GCF_046742065.1 Oratosquilla oratoria | reverse complement strand
TATAACTAAAATCAGTCCAATTTCAAAGCTCATATATGACTTAAGTGAATTTGAGTAGAAACGACTTCGCCTACAATTCTTTTTATTTTTCGAACCTCCAAATGTCATAGTACCTTTACGTCGTGTGCTGAGAAGCTGGGTGGCGAACTAAGAGACGGTGAATCTATTAGAATTCTAGACACATAGTTGAATTTTCCTTTTTGAAGTCTAGAATATTGTAAGCAAAATCATCCTGGAGTTTTTCAATTTCACAGCATTTGAATTCAATCGTTATAGTTTGATTGGAGCTTCAGGATATGGGAAGTATTAAGTTTTATATAGATTTTGCATTATTTAATCGTTCTTTTGTCTTTATTTTTTTCTTTAGTAATATTTTTCTTCTAATTTGAATTATTCCAGTTTCTAAGCTATAGATTTTTTTTATATTATGTATTCTATAATCGTTTTCTTGTACTATATCGACTTTCTCTTCCTCTTCAGGAAATCGTCTCGTTTTCTACAGCAATACTAAAAACACACCTCAGCTCTTTTTCTCTCTTCATACTAAAAACACTCTTCACCTCTTTTTCTCTCTTTACCATCTCCCCTGTGTAACATCCATATTTGATCATTCTAAGGCAACCGTACGTGAGTTCCTGAGTAGTAAACAGAAGACCATAGTTCAATGGGTTGTTCGTGTATTCGTCCGAACGCGTCTTGATTCCTTTGGGAGAATCTTCATAACGGTCTTGGAATACGATCTACACAACGACGCGTAAGCTACATCATCACTGCCTTGTTCCAACTTCAGTAGTTGATTTCCCATAATTCCCTCTTCTCGTGTGTATTATCTTGTCTTCATTCTTTCCGACTGTTCTTGTAGAGTCTTTAATCCCGTGAGATATTTGAAATCAGGGATTCAATGTGTTTAGACGTAGTTTCGTTTTTATTTCAATTCTGTTGGGCATTGGGATACCTCGAAGTTGGATATATTTTTGTAATGTCTGTTTATTCCAATCGTTCCTCACCTTATATTCAGAATACTCCAAGGAAGACAGATCATTCTAATGAATCAGTTTCTTTTGGTCCTCGTGAGACCTTCTAGATAGCGTAAATAGATTTTATTCAGGTTAAAAGAATGTTTAAGTTCGAGAGAATTAGATTTCCGATATTTGTTTCTATAACCAATATCCTTTCCCACCCACGCTATATCATATTTCCATAAAACATGGCGCATACAACCCGTAGATTGGTAAAATAAATATATTCTCTTTTTTTTTAACTCCATTAAGGTTTTTGATGTTATTGTCTACATTAGATTCGTTTATTCATAGGGGGATTAACTCATCTATATATTTAAACTAGCAAGTACCTCTTTATATTGTCCAAACAAATATAATGTATACCTGCTCTCTTGTGACATATTAAGATCATAACACTATTAGAGTAGCTCCTATGGTTAACCAGCCTTACTCTATACTTGTCACCTTTTTTCATGGACATCTCAAAATGGAAGTATTTACATTAGCTTAGTGTGTGTAAATGAAATTATGCAAAACTATGCCTAGTTAAGGCAGCAAATACTTTTTCTTTATAGAATGAAGATATAATAATACGTAGTTCAAATACACACACACACGTTCGTATGGACGGCATATAAATACATATATATATATATTATATATATATATATATATAATATACATATAATATATGTGTGTGTATGTATGTATATACTATATAAGTTAGATTTGGTTAATTGACCTCAGGTCTACACAAACACACACACACACACACACACACACACACACACACACACACACACACACACACACACACACACACACACACACACACACACACACACACACACACACACACACACACACACACACACACACACAGACACACACAGAAACACACACAGAAACACAGACACACACACACAAACACACACACACACACACACACACACACACACACACACACACACACACACACACACACACACACACACACACACACGCACACACACACCCGTACTCACTTATATGATACTTAAAAATCTCTCCACAGACAACAGTTGAAGCCATGATATCGTATGAAGAAATCTGAAACTAAGCAAATCAACACATGTCTATGTTTTCAGTTGTTCCAGCCGCAGCTGGGATTTAGTAAACACAAAAGAGACATCAAGTTACACAGCTGAGGAACACAAAACAATGGGTTCACAGTCGGACTATGATTTGCCCAGGGGGGTTCTTGGACTGTCAAATGGAGGAGTTAAATTCTGTGAATGCTTTAGGGATATTATGACATTTTATTTATGTTTGATATGTGGTATATGTGTACGGGTTTAGTTCAAACGAATTTGGAACACATGGTATGACTTGTATGAGTCTATATTGGGGTGGCGGACTATTATAGATTTGTTCTTTCTTTCGTCTGTGTTGTGTCTACGAATGTATTTATGGAGAAACGTGGATCAAACACACACACACACACACACACACACACACACACACACACACACACACACACACACACACACACACACACATACACACATACGACTTGATGGCCCAGTGGTAGAGTTTCCGGCCGCCACTACGGCAGTCCGGGTTCGAATCCCGTCCAGGAATTAGATAATTTCAGTATCGCTGCGCTGTGAGTCATTACTCCAACTCTCGTGGGCGGGGAGTTGTGTGTGTGTGTGTGCGCGTGTAAGGTCATAGCATTACCCATAGATCGGTCATGTACTCGTATGAGCTCTGAGCTCTCTTCCGGGAGGGAAATAGCTGTAGATTACGAGTCGAACATGTGATCCAAGACCATGGTGAATCACATACATACACACATACACACGCACACACACACACACACACACACACACACACACACACACACACACACACACACACACACACACACACACACACACAAAGAACCGCCTAGAAATTCACATAAACACATTATGAAGATATGACTGTTTGCGTTTTTATAAGAAAATATGAAAAGGACAGAGTCATTATGTTTGAACAACACATATCTTACCGACACAGCAAAACAACCCAAACACACAAAAACTCCCAAAGACAAACCTGTAGCCTCCATCACGAAGACCAGATCATCTGCAACAAAGCCTTTAGTGGGGCGTAGCTTCTGTATCTTTCAACAGATCATTTCGCAAACAGATCGTAACTGGTTGGTCCTTCATATGGGACTGAGCTTTGAAGCTCTTGAGATAAAAAAGGCCATCAAGGAGCTGTTGTGTAAGTTGTCTGAGATCAAAGGAAATATGTAGGCAATGAACGATATTAGACCGGGGCGAGTGATATATGAAGATTCCATATATTACTGAGGTGACGGTCTGTAGTAAGACTTAATGGACGTAGTACGTATAATGATATATGTATATATATATATATATATATATATATATATATATATATATATATATATATATATATTATATATATATATATATGTATATAATATGGTATGGGTTGTATAGGTATGTGGTTACATTGTGTGTTTGTGTTTGTAAGTATCTGTGTATATGTTTGTATGTTTATATGTATGCATGTACGTACGTACGAGAATATGTCGTATAAAAATAATACTATGAGAAAATACTCTTTATTGTCCACATTTCATTTAAGTAGTTTCCCTCCTGCCGGTACGAGACGCCATTATTCATCTGTTGAAAAGCCCAAAGTCTGAATGAGATATTTCAGTCTCAGTGTTTTTCATGCGTTGTTTCAGTCTTTCAGTCTCAGTGTTTTTCATGTGTTGTTTCAGTCTTCCATATCACTCTCGCGAACTCATACGATACAAAATCCAAATAAATCCAAATATGAATGACACGTCTAGGGTCTCCCATTTTTTTTTTTTTTTTCATGAGGAAAGATTCCTTAAAGAACAAGATTCTTCAGAAGCTGAGAGTTGGCTTCTGGAGACCTCTTCATGCGGAAAGGACGATCAAAAGTCGAAGAACAAAACCAAAGATTTTCGTGGTCAAGAAGTTTTGACGTGCAAGAGGTCAAGGTCATACTTCGTTTGGAGAGAAAAATATAGACATGAAAAAATATACACATATATACAGTATATATATCTGTATATATGTATATGTATATATATATATATACAGTTATATATATATATATATATATTTGTGTATTTTGGGAGCAGGTTCTCTTTTAAACATGTTTGATTGAATACGACAGCATTCTGGAAAGTTGTTGAATTTCTTTCTTGTATTTTCTATTTTTCTAATTACTATTCTTCCCTTGGATAGGGTGGGCATAGACCAATTATTATACTTCTCCATTTTATTGCAACGAAACGTTGTGCAATAAAATGGAGAAGTATAATGAATTGGTCTATGCCCACCCTATCCAAGGGAAGAATATAATTAGAAAAATAGAAAATACAAGAAAGAAATTCAACAACTTCCAGAATGCTGTCGTATTCAATCAAACATGTTTATATATATATATATATATGTGTGTGTGTGTGTGTGTGTGTGTGTGTGTGTGTGTGTGTGTGTGTGTGTGTGATATGATAAATATAAGGAGACGGAGAGAGAAACAAAAGAAGAGACAAAAGGGGAGAGAGAGAGAGAGAGAGAGAGAGAGAGAGAGAGAGAGAGGGAGAGAGGGAGAGAGAGAGAGAGAGAGAGAGAGAGGGCAAGAGAGGGTGAAAGAGGGAGAAACAGGTATTTCCTCTGTGTATACAACCTGCGTAACACAATATTACATGTATTTCCTTTCCCTCCTGTTAGTGCCCTTCCGGACACAAATTTCTCTCCTAAACAGACAGTTATACATGTTCACTGTTCTGTTCATTATGAACTTGCAAATGCTTCATAAAACTCACATTTTCTGCAATTGCTGAGAAACTCATTGTCTCGTTTAACGAAATCTGGACAATTTTTCCCTGATTTATCGTTTCATTATTACATAAAAGGAAGCTTAGATTCTCGATAATGAGATTTTTTTTTATCAATCGATGAAGGAAGAAGCTGAGAGGGTCAACAGTGAATAGCTGTTTAAATTAATTTATCTATTTGCTAGTTTGCTTTATTCAATTTATTTTTCATCTATTTATCTATTCGTATATTTTTTGTTTAACTTATTTGTTCATTGAATTATTTATTAAATCATTTGTTCGTCTGCTAGTATATTCATTTACATGTTTACTAGTGTACAACCTTGAATTAACAAATATGTGAATAGATCAGTACATTTAAGAGATCAACAAATAAATTAATAACCAATTACATGTTCATTTGTATACAACCTTGAATTAGCAAATAAGTGAATAAATCAATATGTAAAGAGGTCAACAAATAAATTAATAACCAATTAAATGAATAAATGGGTAGATAAATAAATAGAAATTAATACACAAATAAATGGATTAATAGATGAATAAAATGGGAGTGGATGGATGGGAGTGGGCTTGGCTACCCCCCATATAAAGGGGAAAGAATCCTTGGCATATAGTATAGATAGTTTATTGATTGATTTGTTTATTATAAATCTACCTATTTACTTGTTTATTTTCTCATTTCATGGTAACTACAAAGTAATGTCGTAACATATTCGTAAATTTCAACACGAACCCACTGTGTTGGATAAGAAGAAATGAAATAAATGATATCCATATATTTCGATCACGGACTGTGATCCTCTTCAGTGGAATACAGTAAAAGAAGGAACATGGATAAGACTCGGATAGCGTCTAATGCTTTGCGGGGCAAGTCAGCCGCCTTCACCAAAGATGTCATTTCATTGTGTTTGTCATATATTTTTTCGTTCATTCATTTATTCATACATCTATTCATTTATGTGTGTATATATTAATTGATTTATGAATTTATGTACCTAGTTAGTTGCTTTATCTCAGGATACATGGAACACTTTCATAATGCCCAAGGGGTACATAGGAACGGCAAGGTAAGGGACCTATGGTGTGAAAACGTTAAGTGGCCTCATACAGTGACATGGCTCTACAGATAGGCCCTTTTATATATGGTCCTAAATTGGGCAACTCGTGCCAATAGTGGAACCACAGTTGGATTTGATTTGATTTACAAATTCGTTTCAGGAAGGGTATATATAGATCTACGATCCCATACCAAAAGTTGAAAGAAGAATAAATAAAAGAAAAGAGAAGAAGATAAGATGAAAATAGATATATCATGTCTACACAAAATAGCTTCGATATGGACATGTGTTTATCTAGTATTAAATCTAGAGTGAAAATGTATTAAATAGATAAATAAATGAAAAAAAATCGGGTTCACTCGAGTAAATGTTTATATACATGTTTTCTAGATTATGTGGGAAATTTGTGATTAGGTATGGTATATATCTAGATACAAAGCACTTGAAAAAAGAAAACTAACGAAGCAGAGCGCTTTCGTATATTACATCGTTACTTTTTGCACTGAATGTAATACACGAAAGCGCTCTGCTTCTTTAGTTTTCTTTTTCCAAGTGGTCTACTTTGCATAAGTGAACACACGTACCCGCGTTCTTGTTAGCAAACTTACATGTATATACACATATATGCATGTATGTTTCCATGCATGTATGTATGTACGTGTGTATGTGATTCACCTTGGTCTTTGGATCACGTGTTGGACTCGTGATCGACAGCTATTTGCCTCCTGGAAGAGAGCTCAGAGCTCGTATGACCGATCTATGGGTAATGCTATGATCTTAAACGCACACACACACCCAACTCCCCGCCCACGAGAGTTGGAGTAACGACTCGAAGCGCAGCGATACTGAAATTATTTCAGCCCTGGGCAGGATTCGAACCAGGTACCGCCGGTACTGCCGTACTGAGAGTCTGGGACTCTACCAACCGTGCCACCGTGTCGTGTGTGTATGTGTGTATGTATGCATGTATGTATGTATGTATGTATGTATGTATGTATGTAATTGGTGCGAGCCTTCCAAGCTCCCCTTGCTTCTATACTCTCGCTTAGCAATGAACCTTTCTGGAAAACCGGAATATCATACCACGGAAGCTTCCCCTTTCCTCAACTCCCGAGAGAGATAACTTTCCCCTTTGTGTATATCTGAAACACAATAAAACCTTCAAAATGAGAAGAAAAAAAAACTCCCGTCATCTGAGATTATTTACATTTTAGAAAACGTTGTACTTATAAAAAAAAAGTCAAATTACAAAGGTTTGTTATGCATTGAACTATTTGCAGATTTTCTATTTTTTTGTTTGGAAGGAAATGCTTCACGTTAATCATGAGAGGAATCAATGTTTTCGCATTTATGGACTTCGTATTCGTTTCAGTCTTATCAGTCATGTAACCTTGGGGAGTTGTATTGATTAAACGTGATTCAAGGTAACAGTTTGACATGAACAAAGCCATTGGAAGGGAGGTCTGTCCTCGGGAGCAAAGCCTTTGTGTAACTGGCCAGTTGCTCGTGTATGACTAAATCAAGTGGAAGAATAGAGATCATAACTATTCCTTTCAGTTTTTATTTATCGTTATCTGTGTATATCTTTATTGATTTATTCATTCATTGTTTTTGCCTTTGTATGTTTTACTTGTATTATTATGATTTTATTTATTTGTTTATTTATTTATTTATCATTATTATGTCGACATACTCCTCCTTTGAAAACATTTTGAATTCATTTACTTGTTTATTTACTTGCCTATTTATATATTTATTCGTTTACTTACATTTTATTTATATTCCAATTATTATTCATTCAGTTTTTATTTATTTGTTTATTATTTACTTGTTTATTCGTCAATTTACCTACTTACATATTTACTTGATTATCTACTTGTTCAATTATCTAATGGTAGTTTTCAGTTATATATTTTTGTTGTGTCCTTCTATTTTCACTTATTCATGATCATTCTTTATAAGCTAATGGCCGAAGAAGCGTATTAATTTAAATTAGTATTTCGTTTCTTTAATGGAATATTCTTACTCGTATATTTCATTGTTGTGCAATTTTACCTCTCACTTCACTATATTTTCTGTATAGGGGGAATTAAAAGGAGATTGAGTTTCTTTCTTTTCTTCACGAATATTACTACACTTGGTTCTAAAGTACACCAAGGAACTCCCGTCGAGAACGCTCAGTTTAGGTCCTATGTCAGTTTTGCAGGGATGTCATAATTTCTTTGGTCCAATAACCTTTACCTTTATATTTAAGAACCTCCCCCATAGGTGTGATTTTACAATCGAGAACCAAATGAATTTTCTCATCCACCCCTTTCTCCAATCAAATACGTTCTTACAAGTCTATATGCACTATTGTTTACTTAGGCAATCTCGAACCACTGCATACTTACTTAGGTTACAAGTCAGTAAAAAACACAACATACACGTCATCCAGGCTCCCGACCATTTTCAAGATTTATGGCGGAGGGCGAGCTTGTATAAACCTTCGCCTACAAATTGTTGTTTACCAAACAGCCGATCCAATAAAACTGAAACCCTCACTATCTACCTCTCTTTCGACCTCACCTGTCTACCTATATCTACGAATCTCTTACACTTGTATTTCTAATTAACATTTCTACTTCATGGAGTTATCTACAATATCATATAAATAAGTGATAGTCTTGTACAGTTACATAATGCACAATTAACAAATAACTACTGTTGACATATATGTGTATTATATATATAAATATATATATATATATGTATATATATATATATATATATATATATATATATATATATATATATAATATATATGTATGTATGTATGCATTTATATACATATATACAAAACATTCTTGCCCGGTTTTAAAAAGAAACACTTCGCCGACCTAGATCAGGGATACAAAATTGTACAAGTTTGTTCAATCGTGGCCAGAATATTAAAATCCTCTCTCTGATCAATCTAATGGACGACCCTCCTCCGACAGCGAAGACATCTTGCAGACCCCCAGCGAAGATGTCTTGCGAAGTTCTCTCCGTCGAGTTGCATACTAAGAGCGACATTCACTTGTTTTCCTTTTGTTGTTGGTTCGTGTTAGATTTGGGGCGAGGCGGTTAGATAGATATAGAAGTGGATGGGTGGGTGTTAGATATGAAAGTGGATGGGTGGGTGTCAGATATAAAAGTGGATGGGTGTTTTTTTTTATTTTTTCTTTCTTTTTTTTCTTTCTTTTGGGGTATACTAGGGTAGTTTCATAAACACGTCTTGAAATTCTTACGCACTAGAACTAATACACACACACATACACACACACACACACACACACACACACACACACACGTATACAAATAGACACTCATACAAATATTTATACACACACACACACACACACACACACACACACACACATACACACACACACACGTATACAAATAGACACTCATACAAATATTTACACACACACACACACACACACACACACACACACACACACACACACACACACACACACACACACACACACACACACACACACACTTGATATTTCTATTTGTGCTGTATTACTTGCAAATATTCTGTGGTGATACAAATGTGGTTACCGTTTATCAGAGCATTTGTGTATGATTTACTATTCATCACTGGTGCACTATAGACTACCTCTGATCATACTGCTTTCTAAAATTTCACTTACTTTAATTATTTCATAGATAATATTACATTCTCAAATAATTGTGTACTTATTCTGATTGTTTAAGAAGAATATATCCAACAATTTCTGTTTATTATCAAAAGAACGAGTTAGCTGCAAGATACGGTTGGTAGAGGCCACCACCTTTGTGTTATTGATCTAACGGCGCAACGGGTAGCTTGGTATACGAGTTTTTATCTTTTTTTATTTGTCTATTTTATTTACTTATTTCCTTTTACTTAGCACGAATCTATTTTACCAACTCATGTGTTTTTGTTTATATATTCAATTATCTACTTGTTTATTAATTTACTTGAATATTTCTATCTTTTTTATTAACATTTTTTGTTTGTATTTTTGTTGTTGTTTTTACTTCTATGGGTGTTTCTTTGTTTATTTGTTTTTTTTTATGATTTATCTACCAATTCATTTCCTGAGTTATCTCATCATTTACTTGTTTTTATTCAATTAATTTATTTGCCAATTTATTAGCCGCAATGTTTAAACCACTATAGTAGATTAAATCCTTTGAGTTTGGATTCCTCATTTGACTTGTTACTAAACTCAACTGAAATCTACTAGAATAGACTTTATAAACACCATAGTATCCACATAGATTGATTTCAGTTGTCATTATGGGTTTTGATATACAATGAATAGAATCGAATAATTTTAAACAAAATATTTTTCTATTGTTGCGGTAAACTTTATATATTCAATTTAGGTGTAGATTGTGACGTCATTATATACCCTAAGGCTTCATATGGGATGGGAACATCTTTATATATATTTTTTATTCGTTTATATATTTGTTTATTTAATCTAATTTTCTATTTCTATTTTTTTCCATATTTTATTGAGAGGTAGAAAGGACCACTGAAATATTCGTAACAAAATAACTCCGGATTTAAGCATCACCTACTCACCCACACTCACGCACACGTACCCACATTTACCCACACTTACCCACACTCACCCACACATACCCACACACATCCACACTAACCCACACTTACCCACACTTGCCCACACTTGCTACACTCACCCACACTTACCCACACTTACCCACACTTACCCACATCTAACCAACACTCACCCACACTTACCCGCTCTCACCCACACTTACCCGCTCTCACCCACACTTACCCACACTTACCTACACATATCCACACTTACCCACACTTACCCACACATATCCACACTTACCCACACTTACCCACACCTAACACTCACCCACACTTACCCACACTCGCCCACACTCACCCACACACATCCACTCTCACCCACACTAACCCACACTTACCCACACTTACCCACACACTTCCACATACATCCACCTTCACCCACACTTACCCACACTCACCCACACTTACCCACACTCACCCACACTTATCCACACTTACCCACTATCACCCACACTTACCCACACATACCCACACACATCCACACTCATCCACACTTATCCACACTTACCCACACCCACACATACCCACACTCATCCACTCTCACCCACTGAATTGAATAAGACCACTAACTAAACAAGCGCATTAGCATTAAAGTCACAGTGCATTACACTTTCCCACTAAATTTTCATTTTCCAATAAAAGATTAATTCCAGCTCTCAATGATAATGAAGATAAAGAGAGGAAGGCGATAGAGTTGCCTTACTGTTGAAAATGTGTTTAAAGAGAAAACGTTATAGAAAACGGTTGGTGGGTCTGTGGTGTTATTGAAACGGAAGGCCGTTGCAGCCTTCTGTAAAATATATATATATATATATATATATATATATATATATATATATATATATATATATATATATATATATATATCCTCCATGTCTCGGTGTCTTTCTCTTTTTTTCTATGACAACTTTGAGTTGCTTATTTGTCTATTTATTCGCTTTTGTCTACTTACATATTCACCTGTTTTATTGTTGTTAACATTTACTTCTATACATATGTAGTATTTATTCTTTAAATTACTTGTTTATCACTTACGCAATCAATTTACTTGCTTTCCTCTTTTATTTTTTATATAAATTAAGTTCATTTGCATTCCAATTTTTTAACCACAAAAGCCTAAACCTCTTCAGTAGATTAAGGACATTGCTTGTCTTCTCTGAAAAGTTTGAAGCAGTTTAAGTTTACCTTCTGGGTTTGGATAAAAAGGGCGAATGTTTGGATGAGAAGGTTTTTTTTTGTCAGTCAGAAAGAATGACCTCGTTTTGTCGAATTAATAGATTTATAGTTTGCGTTTGAAAGGAAAATAGCTAATAAATGTCTAAAGCAATCCACGATCACGAAGTAAATTCTTAATTAAGAAATATATATATTTGAACAGTTAAGAATGAACATGTCTTATTACTATAATAAACACTTTCTTTAATATTTGAAGTAAGTATATAATCTTTATTTAAAATATTTTCTTGAAAACGAAGGTCAACAAATGTATAATGAATTTGATTTACAAAGTGATTTTATTCCTACATTTTTCATAATCTAGGCAAACAAGCAGAGATAAGAAATGAATCATAGCAGAGAACTTATAAAATTCAAACGAATGAAAATAAAAAGGGAATACTTAATGTCATATAAAAACAAAAGAAAGAAATTAGAGATAAGATGGAAGAGAATAATAGGGAAGTATGAGAGATTAAATGAGATATCAGAACAAAAGGAAATGAAGATTCTATGCATAGTTAAACGTGTTAGACGATGATAATGAACACACACACGCACACACACACACACACACACACACACACACACACACACACACACACACACACACACACACACACACACACACACACACACACACACACACACACACACACACACACACACACACATAAACACACACACACATAAACACACACACACACACACACACACACACACACACACACACACACACACACACACACACACACACACACACACACACACACACACATATGTATATATATATATATATATATGTGTGTGTGTGTGTGTGTGTGTGTGTGTGTGTGTGTGTGTGTGTGTGTGTGAATGTGGTGTGTGTGTTTATGTATGTGTGTGTGTGTGTGTGTGTGTGTTTATGTATGTGTGAGTGTGTATTTGCCTAGTTTTAGCTTACGGGAGGGGGAGCTATGCTCGTGGTGTCTTTTTTGAGCGCCCCAATTTGAACAGTTAGACGACACTTTGTGTGTGTGTGTGTGTGTGTGTGTGTGTGTGTGTGTGTGTGTGTGTGTGTGTGTGTGTGTGTGTGTGTGGGTGGGTGTACGTGTATGTGACTCGTTTATGCATGTGTACACGTGTGTAAGTGCATGTACACGTGTACGTCTGCATCCTTAAAGGAACTTCCAGAATTGCTTTCTCCCCCTTGCCCTAAGACGGTCTTTCCTATCTGGGGGCCATTACCTCAGCCTCCTTCCTGATGTCCCCTCATTCAGACCTGCTGTTACACTCCCCTCTCTTACCTCCCCCCTGCCCTCCCCCGTCACCCCAACCCCCCTACTTAGCGTTCATATCACCCACGAGGCCTTAGCCGTTCACCCAGTCTGACCTCATTTCCTTTTTGAAATGATCGTCTTTATTTCCATGTTCTTACCGCGTGATCGTGTATATATGATACGTGATGATTTGTTTCATTAAGCATTTCCTCTATTAGTTGTGATAACTATAAGGACATTGATGTTATGTCAATGTTTACATACCTAAGCACAGGCATTCGTTACGTCTTATCAATGGTTCTTTCTGTGTTGACCATTTTTAGTCTTTTTCCGTTTCTCGTTTTATTTCAGTTTTATCTGTTTTCTTTTCGCTGTTTTCAAAGTCACTATTCTCCAGAACTCTGTGAATATCTTCCCTTTTGAAGATTTTCTGAAAGGTAGCTGTCTTTTCTGTGCAATTATTTGTCTTTAATTGATCTATTTATTGTTTAATTTATTTATTTGTCTATTTAGTTATTTATTCATTAACTTACGTATGTTTATGTATTTATTCATCTATTTATTTGAGTATTTACTTATGGGTTTCTATATTTATTTATTCATTTCATTATTTATTTATTTGATTATATATTTAGTCATTTGCCTATTTATGTGTACATTATTTCGTTCATCTATTTACTTATATATTTTTTATCTATTAGTATATACATTTGTGCTTAAATATATATTTAGTATTTTTCTTAAAAATTAAAATAAACTTCATCAATCACTGCTTGTGTTGCAAGGCTATGGAACTCTCTTCCTTCGGATGTTTTTCTCAACAGCGAAAATAACAGAAATAACAGAATCAACAATAACAAAAATAACATTGTCAACAACGACAAAAATACAGTAGCAACAACAAAAACAACAGTATCAACAACAAAGAAACATCAACCACAAAAACATTAACAACAACGAAAACAATGACGAGGACAACAACAATAACAACTACATCAATAACCATATCTACACATCTTCTCTTTCTCCCTCTTTCCCCTCACCACACTAACGTTTCCCCTCTTCTCACTTCGTCTCTTCCTCTTCCTCTCTTCTCTCTCACTATTCTTCCCATCCTCTCTTTCCCCTTCTCTCCTTCCCTCTCCTTTCTGTCCCCTCCCCTTCTTCCCTCTCCTTTCTCCCTTCTCTTCCCCTCTCTCTCCTTCCTCTCTTCCATCCCCCACGTTCTCTCCGTCCCCTCTTCCCTCTTCCCTCTCTTTCCCCTCTTCTCTCTCCCTTCCTCCTCCTCCCTTCTTCCTCCTTTCACCTACCCTTACCCTCACCTTGCACCTCCTTTCTCCTCCTCCTCCTCCTCCTCCTCCTCTCTCCCTCTCCACTCTCTCATTCTCTCTTTTTCCCCTCTCCCCGTCTCCCCTCTCTTCCACTCCCCCTCTCTTCTTCTGTCCCTCTCCCATTTCCCCCTCTTTCCCTCTCTCCTTATCCAGTCTCTCACTCTCTCTTTCTCCTCTCCCCGTCTCCCCTCTCTTCCACTCCCCCACTCTTCCCTCTCTTTCCTTCTCTCTCTCCACCCCTTACCCCCTCTCTCCTTCTTTCTCCCTCTCCTCTCTCTCCCTCTCTTCTCTCCCCATCCCCTCTCTCCCCTACCCCTCTCTCCCCTACCCCTCTCTCCCCCACTCTTCTCTACCCCTCTCCTCCCTCTCCTCTCTCCTCCTCTCCTCTCTTCTCCTCTCCTCTCCTCCCTCTCCGTCTCCTCTCTCCTCCTCTCCTCTCTTCCTCCTCTCCTCTCTATCCCTCTCTTTTCTCCCCCTCTCCTCTCTTCCCCTCTCCTCTCTCCCCCTCTCCTCCCTCTCCCTCAACTCTCTTCCCCTCTCCTCTCCTCTCCTCTCCTCCTCCTCTCTCTCCCTCTCCTCTCTTCCCCTCTCCTCTCTATCCCTCTCTTGTTTCCCCCTCTCCCCTCTTCTCCTTTCTTCCCTTCAAGCAAATTTTGCCCCCACAGCGCCTCTTCTCTTAGCCAATGTCTTCGCTTCGCTTTTCATGTCTTTGCCTCGCTTTTCATATCTCCTTGTCGTTATCATTGCTTCCTCGCTTTCGCTTATTGATCTTTACTCTCAGGTGGAATATTTACATACATTATATTATTTGTTTTTGTTTTGTTATCATTTGTCTGTCTGATTTTCATTTATTATTAGTTATATGTCAATTGATTATTATTTACTATTTACCTGTTTGTTTATTATTCAACTATACCTATGCATTTATTTATGTATTTTATTTGTTATTTACATTATTATCATTTTTATTTATTATTTTATTATTAAGATTTTTTTTCGCATCCGACCTAGATATGGACCAAAAGGTCTCCTGTCGGCATGTTCCGCCTTTGTAATCCTTTGTAAAGATTTGCTTCTGTCTTTCGTTTTATTCATCACAGTATTTATTAATTTGTTTATTTGCCTCTTTTATTTTGATCTTATCTTTTATCTTATTTTAGTCATTGTTGCTGTGGTTATTGTTGTATTCTATTTTTGTTCATCAGATTATTCATTTATTCATTTGTCTAACTTTTTTATTTTATTTAATCTTTATCTAGTTTTATTTTACTTGGTTATTTGGTTATTTTTTATTTTTGTTTAATTTCATTTTAACCTTTATTTATTTGTTTATTTATTGTTCTCAATGTATGATTTCTTGAAAAATTCAAGAACTATAGAGTGCAAGAGGTACGAATATTCTGATATATTTTTATATGTTTTCGTTAAATTCCAACTACGCACTTGATAATGGATATTTATTAATTTGTAAACAGACATCATAATCTTGACGTCTAGAATATTAGTTGAACGTTAAAGTTCTTCATAAAAACTTTTTACCAAAGAATTCTATCAAGTTTGACGTCAAGTTCTACAGATTCCATGAATTCTCCCTCCGCCATCTTGGATTTCAGACCGTCCTCTTTGAAGACACATTATGATATATATATATTCATGAAATATCAAATATGCACTTATCAATGGCGATTTATTAATATGTAAACAGATAATAATATTGGAGTTTAGAATATTGGTTGAACGTTAAAGCGAGTCTCATAATTCTACAACAATATTCCATGGAATCTCTCTTTCCGCCATCTTGGATTTCAGACTGTCGTCATTAAAGACACGTGTTGAGAATGAGGAAAGTTGATATCGTGAAGAATTACTAAACCGTAATTAATTTTAGAAAATAATTATTCTAAAATTATTATTTTCTAAATAGCCCAACACAGAATCTAATTATAACAAAATTCTGTTTTCGGTCGTTTTGGGTTTTTGAAAAGCAACAATATTCAATTTATGAAGATCAGTTCTTCCAGTGTTCCTAAAAAAATATTTTCCTTCTAAGAACTTATATAAGATTTATATAAGGAAAGAATTCCTACGGTGATATTCTTAAAAAAAATCCTTTCCTTCCAAGGATTTATATAAGATTTATGTAAAGAAAGGTTTGTATAAGGAAAGAATTCTTACGAAGGTATTCTTGAAAAAATCTTTCCCTTCCAAGGATTTATATACGCTTTATATAAGGAAAGAATTCTAAAAATGGTATTCTTAAAGAAATATTCCCCCTCTAAAGATTTATGTAATGTTTATATAAGGAAAGATTTTTTTAGGAATACCACCGTAAGGCATTCTGAGAAATTACGAAACCGTAATTATCTTTAGAAAAGAGTAAGATTTTGTCTTAGATCCTTTCAAAAATTTAAGAGGTATCAGTTTTCAACCTATGAAACTAAACCTTTCAAGTCCTTAAGCCATTTCAGTAACTGTAGT
Organism: Oratosquilla oratoria; assembly: GCF_046742065.1. Lineage (NCBI taxonomy): Eukaryota > Metazoa > Arthropoda > Malacostraca > Stomatopoda > Squillidae > Oratosquilla > Oratosquilla oratoria. The sequence continues at coordinate 6,718,956 of NC_134800.1, read as the reverse complement.
TACATGGAGTTTCATGGAGTTACATGATGGTACATGAAGTTACATGAGTTACATGGAGTTACATGGAATTACATGAAGTTACATGGAGTTATATGGAGTTACATGGAATTACATGGAGTTACATGATATTATATGGAGTTATATGAAGTAACATGGAGTTACATAGAGCTACGTGGAGCTACATGGACTTACGTGGAGTTATATGAACTTGCATGAAGGTACATGGGTTTACAGGGAATAACATGAAGTTGCATAGAGTTACATGAAATTACATGGAGTTAAATGGTATTACATGCAGTTACGTGAATTACATGAAGTTATGTGGGGTTACATAGAGTTACATGGAATTACATGGAGTTACATAAGGTTACATGGAGTTACATGGAATTACATGAAGTTACATGGAGCTACATGGAATTACATAGAATTACGTGAAGTTATATGAGTTACATCAGGTTACATGGAGTTACATAGAAATACATGGAATTACATGAAGTTACATGTAGTTACATAAAGTTACATGGAATTAGATGGAGTTACATGGAAATACATGGAATTACATGAAGTTATATGTAGTTACATAAAGTTACATGGAATTATATGGAGTTACATGAAAATACATGGAATTACATGAAGTTACATGGACATAAAGTTACATGGACATGAAATTACATGGAGTTACATGGAGTTACATGTAGGTTACTTAGTTATATGAAGTTACATGGAATTATATGAAGTTACATTGAGTTACATGAAGTTACATGGATTTACATAGAGTTATATGGAGTTATGTGGAGTTACATGGAATCACATGAACTTACATGGAATTACATGGAGTTACATGTAAATTACATAGTTACATGAAGTTACATGGTATTACATGAAGTTACATGGAGTTACATGGAGTAAAATGGAGTGATATGAAGTTACATGGAAAAAAGAGCAGCAAGAGACCTACTGGTCCCCACGAGACTGTTTTGTTATTCAATCTAAGTCCATCTAGAAGTAAGATAGTTCATTGCTATCTATCTGTCTATGTACCATAGGTTTCTTCCTCCTAATTAAGAAATTAGTCCATAGAACAAGGAGATTAATCAATCAATCAATCTGTCCATCCACTACTAAACGAAAACCTTCCTTAATAATTTATTTAATTTGCATTAGGATAAATCAAAATACGTGGTAATTTACAATAGACTATGTTCATGAGGGTAAATCATATTATGTGGTAATTAGAATAGAATAGTACATGAATATTAAAATGATCAATAAACGTGTCTTTATTCTTCACTGCTTAGGTGCATACTGATCTTTAGGATCAGATATATCTGTGGGTCTAAATTGCTGGATATGTGAAGTCTTCAGTCTCAGTTGCCAGTTCGTCGATAAGATCCTATTTTGTGTATATTTCACACATACACACACACACACACACACACACACACACACACACACACACACACACACACACACACACACACACACACACACACACATATATATATATATATATATATATACATATAGATATATATATATATATGTATATATATATATATATATATATATATATATATGTATGTATGTATACTATCAACCACAATACACTTTCATTCGAAGCCATCAACATCGAGAGAGACTCTGGTAATATGCAGAAATTGAAACGTGGTACGGCCAAGGACTCGAACCTGGGCTATATATATATGTGTGTGTGTGTGTGTGTGTGTATGAGAGGTCATGTTAAATTTACAGGTAAAACCACATCACGAACAATGAAAATAGTGATAATATTAACAACAATCACAACCACTATCACCACCACAACCACCACCGTCATCAAAATCAGCGTCATCACCATCAATACCACCACCATCATCACCATCACCATCATCAACATCACCATCATCACCAGCACCACCACCAACTCCACAACTACTGCCACCACTTCCTCCTCCTCCTCCTCCTCCTCCTTCCTCCTCCTCCTCTTCCTCCTCTTCCTCCCTTCTCCTCCTCCTCTTCCTCCCACTCCTCCTCCCTCCTCGCCTCCTCCTCCCTCCTACTCCTCTTCCTCTTTCTCCTCCCCCTCACTCCTCCTCCTCCTCCCTCCTCCTCTTATAGCCTTGTCCCGTGATATCTTTATACTTCCACTGTGGGTTAATAGTTCTAACCACACCCACCCCTACCCCCCTCTTCCCTGTCCCCTTCCCCTTCCCCTTCCCCTTCCCCTTCCCTATTTCCCCGTCCCCTTCCCCTTTCCCATTTCCCCCTCCTTCCTCCCCTCTACATCCACCCACATTCACTTCCCTTTGTCCAACACATCTCTTCCCCCCTCCTCCTCCTCCTCCTCCTCCTCCTCCTCCTCCTCCTCCTCCTCCTCCACCACCGCCTCCTCCGCCTCCCTCCTCCATTCTCGACCTCCTTCCTCCTGTTCCACCTCCTCCTTCCTCCTCCTACTCCTCCTCCTTCCTCCTCCGCCATCTTCTCTTCCTTCTCTCCTCCTCCTCCACTTCCGCCTCCTCCTCTACCTCCTCCTCCTCCCCTCCTTCCTCCTCCTCCACCTCCGCCTCCATCTCCTTCCTCCTCCTTCCTCCTCCTCCTTCCTCCTCCTCCTCCTCCCTCCTCCTCCTCCTCTTGCTCCTCTCCCTCCCATGGCCCATTGCAGTTCTGCTTCCAGCTATACTCCACTCTTGCTATCGATAGAGAGCCTATGGCGATCTCCTCTTCAACTCTTGTTAGGTTTTCTTTCAATTTCTACTTTGTTTACTTGATCCCTGGCCTTGCTCAACTCTGGCTCGCCCTCTCTCTGTCTGTCTGTTTGTCTGTCTGTGCGTCTGTCTGTCTGTGTGTCTGTGCCTTTGCCTCTGTCTCTTCTCTCGTTATCTTGTTCTTTCGTTCTATCGTCTTCTCTTTCTCACACACACACACACACACACACACACACACACACACACACACACACACACACACACACACACACACACACACACACACACACACACACACACACAATACACAACATTTGGCGCAGTTGGTAGAGTTCCCGGCTGCCACTACGGCGATCTGGGTTCGAATCCCGTGCAGGACTGAAATAATTTCAGTTTCGCTGCGCTGTGGGTTGTTACTCCAACTCTCGCGGGCGGGAAGTTGTGTGTGTGTGTGTGTGCGTGTAAGGTCACAGTATTACTCATAGACCGGTCATATACGAGCTCTGAGCTCTTATCCTGAATGTTAATAGCTGTTGGGCACGAGTCCAACACGTGATCCAAGATCATGGTGAATTACTCACACATAGAAAAGTAAATTTGAACATTTTATTCTGGCTAACACTAAGCAATTCTATTCACCTCACGGGCCAAAGAAAATATTTCCAAAATAATTAATTTCAGAGGATTTCATTTGTTTGGAAAGCCACTTAGACCAAAAGATTTGAGCTTCTGTTATCCAATTGACCATTAGTATAAAAACTGTGAAAAACGCTAAAAAATTGGCTCGCCAAAATTTGTACTCGCTAAAATTTGTACATGCGAAATATTTTACTTGCGAAATAAAGGATAAGTTACTTCCTTTATACACTTATAAATTATTATGGTCATTTCATTTTACTTTAATTTATTTTGTTTTATTTTATCTATTTATTTATTTACTTATTTTTTTGTGAAATAAAGGATAAGTTACTTCCTTTATACACTTATAAATTATTATGGTCATTTCATTTTACTTTAATTTATTTATTTATTTATTTATTTGTTTATTTATTCATTTATTTATTTTTTGTCAAATTCGAATGCAAGTCTCTGTTGTTTTTAAGATTTTGTTTTACTGTTCCAATTCTTTTTACCTCCATCAACTAATTCTATTTCTTTATCATTTTTCTCTTTGATTCTTAATTTATTTGTTTATTTAGTATCTGGCCTCTCAATTGTTATATTTATTTCTAAGTCGTTTTTCTATATTTCTATATCTTTCCTTTTCTTGTTTACTTTTTGCCTCAATCTCTATGTCCACCTTCAATTTTTTCTCTCGATTAAGTATTGTTTGAATCATTTTATTACGCTCAAAGAGCGGCAAGCCTAGTACATAGGTAATTAGCTATTTACATGAGGATCGTGACTCATAGGGCACGCTGTTCGACTGAGGTGGCAATTCGTAGTTAAGTACAAAATTTCAGAGGTTGGGACACAGTGGTGGACACGGTATATAATCAGTGGTAATAACAGCATGTATAAAACAATCACAGTCAACAGTATATACAAAACAAAAGTATGTACAATATCACAGTTATGATATAAGAGACATTGACATAATTGAGACAGTCGTGGACAAGATCATACATGAGAATTATTACGTCGTACAGCGATAGTTAGCACCCACCAAAGTGTGGGTGACGTAAGAGTAGTGTTTCTAAATGGTTATCGGCAAGCAAGTATTTACATACATCAATGACAGACTCTCTATGGGGGATTAAATCTGTTACTGCAGGGCATTCAAGGCAATAATGCTGAAGGTTATTTGCATTGGGCAAGTCACACAGTTTACAGGAAGAAAATTGAGGCATGTCTCTTGTCTCGCTCACCTGCCACACTGGTCTGTAGCCTAATCTAAGTCGAGCAGATACGACATTATGTCTTCTAACTAAGAGTCCTCGGCGGCGATATTTGTGGGGGCGATTGGCAAAGTGATCATAGTGCTGAATGGTCACACTCGAAGGTCGTTCGATATTCCTACGGTGAACGATAGGCAAATGAGCTGCAGCACGTATTTTGCGTCTGTAGAATGAGAGGGAACCAGGTGAAGCGTCAGTTGCAGGTGAGGGCTGTTCGCAGGCTGCCTTGGCGAGTAGGTCCACTGTCTCGTTGCTAGTAATTCCTACGTGAGAAGGGATCCACAGGAAGTGAATAACAAGGGAGTGCTCAAGGGCTGTGGCTAACTGAAATAGAATGAGAGTTACTAGGTTATGGGATTCTGATTTTTGGGAGGACAAGGCACGGAGAGCAGATTGAGAGTCACAGATAATTAGGCCATTACTACCAATACGTAGCAGTAGATTGACAGCATCCAGGATTCCGTGGAGCTCGCAGGAAGTTGAGCTGAGGAAACCTGGTAGTCGGCGTCCAATCCAGCCTCCATGGGGTGGAACCATACTAGGCGAGTAGATGGCACAGCCCGTGTTTCCGTCCGGTTGCAGTGACCCGTCTGTGTATATTGTATGAACAGCTGGGAGGGAAGAGGTCACTTTGGCGATGGTTTCTAGAGCTAGTTGCTTCTGTAGTAGGGGCAGGTCAGTCTTGCATGTTGGTGTATAGGTGACGGCGGGGAGCGGAACCTTCCAGGGGGGCGGATTGTGAACAATTTCATGTCTAGGAATATGAAATCCTATACTCTGTAGGTTTGTGCAAATGGTTCTAATAAGGGCGCAAACCACCAGGTTGGAGTCGGGGTCGAGGTGCGGTGGGGTCGAGAGACGTTGTGATGACATTCGAGTAGTGGGGGCTAATATGTGGGGTGTGTAAGCATTTAACAGTGAAATATGTTACGTTAGCGTGTATTCGTTCCGTCAGAGGGGATAGATGTAGTTCCTGTAGCATGTTGGCAACCCGAGTAGAGATTGGGCAACCTAGTATGAGCCGCATAGCTTTATTTTGAAATTTATCGAGGGGGTTCAATGCTGATTTAGGTAGTTGACATAAGGCAGGAGAGAGATAATCGATGACTGAACGGATAAATTGATTAAGTAAGTTTATTGTTTTGTGTACCTCTTTGGTTTCTTCTCCTTTTTGTTTAGATTTTCAAAATATTATCTACATTTTCCTAAACTCTGTTTTTAATGTCAATTCCAATACATATCCTGTGTACTCTGTTTTCATCTATATCTTAATTTATCTATAATTTTTAGTTCTATTTTTGTTTATTTATTTGTTTATTTATTGTAATTTTATTCTTTTTTACTCATTTTCATTCATTCATTCATTCATTTATTCCTTCATTCATTCATATATATATATATATATATATATATATATATATATATATATATATATATATATACAAGCACCCGGACCTGGCTTCGCCAGGTGTGCTTGGCCTACGGCGTAGCTCGCTTCGCTTCACTTGGCAATATTTCGTAAAGATTCTCTTAGCAATATTTCGTAAAGATTCTCTTGGTAATATTTTATCAAAATTCTCTTGTTAACATTTGGTAAAGATTTTCTTGGCAATATTTCGTAAATATTTTCTCATTAATATTTCATAAAGATTCTTTTGTCAGAATTCCGTAAAGATTCTCTTTTTCTTGTTAGCACCACTTTCTTTTTCCATGGTAATATTATTAACGTATTAGAGAAATATTTTTTTTATGTTAGTGGAGTGGAGATTCTCTTGGCAATATTTCGTAAAGATTCTCTTAGCAATATTTCGTAAAGATTCTCTTGGTAATATTTCGTAAAGATCCTCTTGTTAACATTTGGTAAAGATTCTTTTGGCAATATTTCGTAAATATTTTCTCATTGATATTTCGTAAAGATTCTTTTGTCAGAATTCCGTAATTCCGTTTTTATGTATAAAGATTCTCTTGGCAATATTTCGTAAAGATTCTCTTAGCGTTATTTCGTAAAGATTCTCTTGGTAATATTTCGTAAAGATTCTCTGAGTCTGAGTGAGATGTGTCCCCGGGAGTTTGTATTTCCGGTGATGACTCATTTCCGGAGTAGGAGGTTGGAAGGTTTAATCTTCTTCACATCAGTAACCCACTTCCAGAAATGCCGATTTCTTCGTACCTTCTCCGCTGGTGCCTCACCCTTGGCCTGCGGCGCTGCGCCTTAGGCGCGGGCGCTGCGCGCCTTGGGCTACGCCCCTTTTTTTGGAAAATAAAGTTCTTCTTCGAGTTCTTCTTCGAGTTCTTCGAGTTCTTCTTCGAGTTCTTCGAGTTCTTCTTCGAGTTCTTCTTCGAGTTCTTCTTCGAGTTCTTCGAGTTCTTCTTCTTCGAGTTCTCCTTCTTCTTCGAGTTCTTCTTCTTCGAGTTCTTCTTCGAGTTCTTCTCTTTCGAGTTCTTCGAGTTCTTCTTTTTCGAGTTCTTCGAGTTCTTCTTTTTCGAGTTCTTCGAGTTCTTCTTTTTCGAGTTCTTCGAGTTCTTCGAGTTCTTCTTCGAGTTTTTCGATTTCTTCTTCGAGTTCTACTTCTTCTTCTTCGAGTTCTTCTTCTTCCTCTTCTTCGAGTTCTTCGAGTTCTTCTTCTTCGAGTTCTTCTTCTTCTTCGAGTTCTTCTTCTTCTTCTTCGAGTTCTTCCTCTTCTTCTTCTTCGATTTCTTCGAGTTCTTCTTCTTCTTCGAGTTCTTCTTCACCGTAGTTGGCGGTGTAACCGATTTACCACCAAACGCGAAGGTGTGACCGAATTACCACCGGACGGCGTAAGCAACCATTAATTTTTTTTATATTAGATACACCCATGTTGTTGTGTATAGTAACCGTATAAATCGTTTTCTTCCAGATTCTTTTGTCAAAATTCCGTAAAGATTCTCTTTTTCTTGTTAGCACCACTTTCTTTTTCCATGGTAATATTATTAACGTATTAGAGAAATATCTTTTTATGTTAGTGGAGTGGAGATTCTCTTGGCAATATTTCGTAAAGATTCTCTTAGCAATATTTCGTAAAGATTCTCTTGGTAATATTTCGTAAAGATTCTCTTGTTAACATTTGGTAAAGATTCTCTTGGCAATATTTCGCAAATATTTTCTCATTAATATTTCGTAAAGATTCTTTTGTCAGAATTCCGTAATTCTGTTTTTATGTATATAGATTCTCTTGACAATATTTCGTAAAGATTCTCTTAGCGTTATTTCGTAAAGATTCTTTTGGTAATATTTCGTAAAGATTCTCTTGTTAACATTTGGGAAAGATTCTCTTGGCAATATTTCGTAAATATTTTCGGAGTAGGAGGTTGGAAGGTTTAATCTTCTTCACATCAGTAACCCACTTCCAGAAATGCCGATTTCTTCGTACCTTCTCCGCTGGTGCTTCACACTTGGCCTGCGGCGCTGCGCCTTAGGCGCGGGCGCTGCGCGCCTTGGGCTACGCCCCTTTTTTGGAAAATAAAGTTCTTCTTCGCGTTCTTCTTCGAGTTCTTCTTCGAGTTCTTCGAGTTCTTCTTCGAGTTCTTCGAGTTCTTCTTCGAGTTCTTCGAGTTCTTCTTCGAGTTCTTCGAGTTCTTCTTCGAGTTCTTTGAATTCTTCTTCGAGTTCTTCTTCGAGTTCTTCTTCGAGTTCTTCGAGTTCTTCTTCGAGTTCTTCGAGTTCTTCTTCTTCGAGTTCTCCTTCTTCTTCGAGTTCTTCTTCTTCGAGTTCTTCTTCGAGTTCTTCTCTTTCGAGTTCTTCGAGTTCTTCTTTTTCGAGTTCTTCGAGTTCTTCTTTTTCGAGTTCTTCGAGTTCTTCTTTTTCGAGTTCTTCGAGTTCTTCTTCTTCGAGTTTTTCGATTTCTTCTTCGAGTTCTACTTCTTCTTCTTCTTCGAGTTCTTCGAGTTCTTCTTCCTCTTCTTCGAGTTCTTCGAGTTCTTCTTCTTCTTCTTCTTCTTCTTCTTCTTCTTCTTCTTCTTCGAGTTCTTCCTCTTCTTCTTCGATTTCTTCGAGTTCTTCTTCTTCTTCGAGTTCTTCTTCTTCACCGTAGTTGGCGGTGTAACCGATTTACCACCAAACGCGAAGGTGTGACCGAATTACCACCGGACGGCGTAAGCAACCATTAAATTTTTTTATATTAGATACACCCATGTTGTTGTGTGCTTAGGTGTGCTTAGCCTATGGCGTAGCTCGCTTCGCTCGCTCTTCATTAGAGTACATATAATTTTTGCTATTTCGTAACATATTACAAAGGAGTCTTCAAAATCTCCCGAAGGAGTCTCCAGTCTCCAGAAGTAGTCAAAGTCTCCCGACGTCAAATTCTCCCGTCGTGTGTCTCTCTCTCTCTTTCTCTCTTTCTTTCTCGTTAGGTCAATCATAAAGGCAATACATTTTTTTAATCGTTTATGTTATGTCACATAGGACCCGCGGAAATTCCACGGTTATTCAACTTTGAAGTATTACGAAGGAGTCTTCAAAATCTCCTAAAGGAGCCTTCAGTCTCCAAAAGGAGTCGTCAAAGTCTCCCGACGGTGTCGTCAAATTCTCTCGCTCTTTCTCTCTCTCTCTCCTTCTCTTTTTCGTTAGGTCAATTATAAAGGCAAAAAAGATTTTTGAATCGTTTATGTCATGTCACAATAAACATTTATAGACGTTTGAATACTGTTTATTTATTTGTGTATTTATTTATTTATCTCCTTATTTTCGTGAAGTTCTGTTAGGAGCTCAGAAAGCAACGCGACATGACGTCACACGTTAAGCTTTGAATAAATGGAAATTCCACGGGATTTACGAAAGAGTCTTCAAAATCTACCGAGGGAGTCTTCATGTTGTTGTGTATAGTAACCGTATAAATCGTTTTCTTCCAGACCGTCCCCGCGCCAGATCACTGTTAAAACACTCACCCCGGTCCATGACCCCCTGTTACCTTTTGTTCGGGTCACGCACTTTCGTTCAAAAATTTTAGTTTTGACCATTTCCATTTTTATATATATAATATATATATATATAATATCTATTTACATATTTATTTATTATCTTATTTATCAATTTATGTATCCATTTATCAATTTTAAGTGTTTATTTATCTATTTTTTGCTTATATGTCTACTGATCTATCTATTTATTTCTTTATGCATTTATTGTCCGATTATAATGCTAAATAACGCCTATAGTCCTTTCATAGAAATTGAGGAGTTTCTTCTAGATAAATAAATACATATATTGGTTGGAAGGGGTGATTCTCACTTTAAAGATAAATGGCCAAGTCATTATTGATTTCTGTCTTCATCTATATCAGATCCTTTCCTCCTTATAAGGGGGTAGCCAACTCATGGTATACAGCCACACTATACATAGTTTGTGTCTCTTACGTGTCAGTCTTGTATGTATTAAAGGATATTTATTTCATTGCTATCGTTAGTATCGTAGTTTTCAGTCAGCTGCCTGGTAGTCCTCGGAAAAAAGCGTTCGATATATCTATTTACTTATTTATTTATTTCATTTATTTATTTTATTTATCTATTTTATTTACTTATTTATTTATTTTATTTATTTATTATTTCATCTATTTATTTACGAGTATTTATTTATTCATCTATTTAGTTTATTTTTATTTTAGTTATTTATTTATCTATTTATTTGTTTATTTCTTTTATTTATTCGTCATTTATTTGTTTATTTTTATTTATCTATTTATTTATGTACGAGTATTTATTCATTCATCTATTTATTTATTCATTTATATTATCTTATTTTTATTTGTACTTTTTATTTTCTATTTTTTATTCTAATTTAATTATTTATTTATTTATTTATCTATTTATTTACTTATTTTTTTGTCAGAGCAGGGAACCCCCACTCCCCGACGTCTTAACTCGTTTTCTCATTTTCATTTCCTCCCAAAATGTAGTGTCTCTCTGGGTCTTAATTTAGACCCTGCGTTCTCTTCCTAAGCTCCTTTATTTCTCATTCTTTCGCCTTTTCTCAAGATATTTGTTTCTATTATTTTCTTATCTTTTTCTTTTCCTTTCTCGCTC
>NC_134800.1:6690814-6705814 GCF_046742065.1 Oratosquilla oratoria | reverse complement strand
ATATGTAATTATCACATATAGATAAAAAAAATCTCCGTTTCTGTTATCAGAATTAAATGGAAAAATTTCCGTCCCCAATATTTGTTTCCCCCTTTTACCCACAAAGCCTCCCCCCCGTCATCTCCCCACTTTATCACCCCCTCCCCCGTCATGTCCCCCCCTTCATCACCCCCTCTTCCCTTCACCTCCCCACTTCATCACCCCCTCCCCCGTCATCTTCCCCCCGTTCATCACCCCCTCCCCCCGTCATCTCCCCCTTCATCATCCCCTCCCCGTCATCTCCCCCCTTCATCACCCCCTCCCCCCGTCATCTCCCCCCTTCATAACCTTCCCCTTCACCTCCCCCCTTTACCACCCCCCTCCCCCCAAAACACGTACCCACAAAGCATTTATTTCTTCAACTTCTATTTCTCCCAGTCAACTTCTATTTCTTTCTTCACAACTATATGGTAAACTATCCTTCCCCAATACTATCCTCCGTTTTACCCATGTAACCTTCCATTCTCTCTCTCTCTCTCTCTCTCTCTCTCTCTCTCTCTCTCTCTCTCTCTCTCTCTCTCTCTCTCTCTCTCTCTCTCTCTCTCTCTCCTCTTCCTCTCTCTCTCTCTCTCTTCCTCTCTCTCTCTCTCTCTCTCTCTCTCTCTCTCTCTCTCTCTCTCTCTCTCTCTCTCTCTCTCTCTCTCTCTCTCTCTCTCTCTCTTCCTCTCTCTCTCTCTCTCCCTCTCTCTCTCTCTCTCTCTCTCTCTCTCTCTCTCTCTCTCTCTCTCTCTCTCTCTCTCTCTCTCTCTCTCTCTCTCTCTCTCTCTCTCTCTCTCTCTCTCTTCCTCTCCCTCTCTCTCTCTGTATCTCTCTTTCCACTCTCCTCTCTTCATTTCTCTCTTGTGTTACCACTTTGATCTATGCCAGTCCCCAAAAACGAGTGAATTTTTTTTTCCAAAAAATTCCCACATGGAAATCTGGATTTCCACATATTCTTCCTCACGAAAAGAAGGAACTATTAAATAAACAAACTAAGTTCATCGCAACATACAATTCACCACACAAAACATCCCGCGTGAACAAATTTCTCAGACAATTTTTTTTCGAAAATTCCCACAAAAATACTTCAGGGCTACCAACACCCTCCCCCTCATCCCCTCCCTCCCCCCTCTCCCCCTCTCCCTCCCCCCTCTCCCCCTCTCCCTCCCTCTCCCACACAAATTTTTCGAAAATTCGCACAAAATGACATCAGTGTGTCCTCCCCCTCCCCCCTCATCCTCCCCCTCTCCCCCCTCCCCCCTCATCCTCCCCCTTCCCCTCTCCCCCCTCTCCCCTTCTCCCCTTCTTTTCTCTCTCCCCCCTCTCCCCATCTCCCCCTCTCCCCCCTCTCCCCCCTCTCCCCATCTCCCTCTCTCCGCCCTCACCCCCTCTCCGCCCTCACCCCCTCTCTCCCTATCTCCCCCTCTCCCCCCTCTCCCCCCTCTCCCCCTCTCCCTCCTCCCACAGGGGAGTAATTCCTTCTCTCTCTTCTTCCTGTATTCAGTGGGACTCAACCTCAGCCCAGAGGAAACTTACTGCCCCGGCTATTCCTCACTCGTCCATTTTTCTCACTACTTCGAGGGTCGTAATTTTCAGCCTTCTTCTAGCCAGCTCTTACTCTCTCCTTTTCTCCCTCTCTCTCTTTCGCAGCTCTTTCTCGCTATTTTTCGAGTTTGTTTTCTCACCCTCGCTTTCCCTCTCTCTCTTTCTCTTTTCTGTCTTTCTTTCTCATTATCTTGCTCTCGCTCTCTCGATCTCGCTCTCTCAGAGTCTCTCTCTCTCTCTCTCTCTCTCTCTCTCTCTCTCTCTCTCTCTCTCTCTCTCTCTCTCTCTCTCTCTCTCTCTCTCTCTCTCTCTCTCTCTTTCTCTTCCTTTTTCATTTATTATTATACATTTTTTGGACATGCTGCATAGGAACATGGTGCAAAAGAAGTGTGATAGATCCTAAGGGACCCCAGCCACGATACGATCTGATCTTGGGGCTACAGGACAGATCTGGTCGGATTCGATCAAATTGGACCGTGTATGGGCTGATTCTAGTTTGTTCGACCAGATCTGTCCGATCAGATCGTATCGTGGATGGGGGTCCCTGATACATGATGAGCCAGCGTAAAGAGATACGTGATTCACAATTATCTAAGACCACGTGCTCGGCTCGTGATCGACAGCTATTGCTCGCTCGGATGAGAGTTCAGAATTCACGACACGAGTCAGTGGCCTTAAAAACATTATGCACCCAACCCCTTGCTCAATGGTTACAGTAACAGAGGGCTTGCGCCATGAACACTGCTTGTGTTCGGTATCTCAACATGGTAACGTGTGTGTGTGTGTGTGTGTGTGTGTGTGTGTGTGTGTGTGTGTGTATGATTCACCATGGTCTTGGATCACGTGTTGGACTCTTGATCGACAGCTATCACCGTCCCGGATGAGGCCGATCTATGGGCAATACTGTGACCTTACAAGCACGCACACACAACTCCTCGCCCACAAGAGTTGGAGTAACGACTCGCAGCGCAGCGATACTAGAATTATTTCAGCCCTGGGGGGGAATTCGAACTCGGACCACTGTAGTAGTGGTTTCGAACGCTACCACTGCGCCGTCGTGTGTGTGTGTGTGTGTGTGTGTGTGTGTGTGTGTGTGTGTGTGTGTGTGTGTGTGTGTGTGTGTGTGTGTGTGTGTGTGTGTGTGTGTGTGTGTGTGTGTGTGTGTGTGTGTGCGCGTGAATATGTATTTACGTGTGCGTTACAATGTTTAACAAGAACAAAACATAGCATATTAATTGGTCCTTTTGATTTATTTACGAACCGCGCGAATGATCGATTCTTTTGAAGGAAGCATCTGCTAATGACAGCTGAGACAGCTGGACATAAAATAAACAAATACACACAAAAAAAAAAGATAAAACCTAATTAAATAAAACAAAAATTAAATGAACCCCACAGATTGCATTACATGCATTGGCATCCAGGAATAGGGATTTCTAAATGAAAACGTTCAAAGAGTCTTAGCGATGTAAAAGGTTTGCGCAATAAATGTGGAAAGTTTTAATAGGAAAACCAGGATCGAGCTGCTTGTAGGGTTGGTCTTCTGTCGCAAAAATTTGAGTCATAAATTGGCCTCGATCACGACTTGGCCAGACTTAAATGGACGGAAATGTACGACACTGTCGAAACTTGTTTGTCGAAATTGGTTGTTGGGTCTCAGCCATGATGTATATGTATGTAATTATAAATATGATTAAAAAGATAAACATAGACATAAGTATAAATATAAATATGAAGATATAGATATAAACAAATATTAATATAGATATAGATACAAATATAGATATATAAATATGAATAAATATAAAAATATAATAGATATGTATCTAATTATGAATATGATTAAAAAGATAAATATAGATATAAGTATAGATACAAATATGAATATACAAATATAGATATAAACGTAGAAATTAGCATATAGATATAGATACAAATATCAATATAAATGTGAATATATATAAGTATGTATAGATATGAATATAAATGTAAGCATAGATATAATAGATATAAAAAACAAGTTGATTCTATAAAGAACATTATCATTCAGTCACAACCGTTGATCTACGTTGAATTATCTACAGCGGAGTTCATAAAAGATGTGCACACAAATTCTCACACACACACACACACACACACACACACACACACACACACACACACACACACACACACACACACACACACACACACACACACACACACACACACACACACACACACACACATACACACACACACACACATACAACACAGGCACGCACACATGCACACACATAAATGCAGGCTAAATATGATATAGAAAATATTGTAAGAAAAATAAAACTTTAAACTTCAACGAACATCACAATTTTCCAAGAATGAGTCAAAAAGCATTTTAGATATACTAACAAAATAGAATCTAACAGAAAAGCTGTCGTTATAAGAAAATGTGGAAAAGCATATTGCATGGTGTGATGAAGAGAGAGAGAGAGAGAGAGAGAGAGAGAGAGAGAGAGAGAGAGAGAGAGAGAGAGAGAGAGAGCGAGTATATATTGTACAAGCTGTGCGTACGTGTGTGCGAATGTGTTTTTTTATTTATCAATTTGATTGATTTATTTGATTTAGTATTTGTATTTATGAAAAAAGCCTTTGGTATATGTATGTATGTGTTTGTATTTATTCGTTATATTTATTTTGTTTACTTTTCTCAATACTTTTATATGATTTATATTTCCTCACACTCGTATTGATTAATCTATTTTCCATCTTCAACTTCGTTTTGTCTGATAGAATTCCTTTCATCTATCAGGCGTTTTATTTGTTAATGGTTTTCTGCGTTGTTTAGTTTGTCAACAAAATCTGTATTAAATAACTGCGTCCAGTTATTTTGTCGCTGTTTCCTGTAATTAATTTCTATTATTCACTTATTAGACAAAGCCGATACATAGCAACAGAAAGACTCAAGTAGGCCTAGTGTTTTGATCAAAGGTCGAAACATCAACACTTGTCTTCATTTTGTTACGTTGTTTAATCCCTAAACAAATACTGATGAATTCTAAATGTCTAAGCTCTCGTAGTTTATAAGGCAAAGGTTGTAATAGTAATAGCACAACAAAACTATAATAAAGAAAGTATTCAGTTAAATTTGTGAAATATGTTTCAGCTGTTGTCTTGATGCCAAAGTCTTGTGAAAAATAAAAAAGCAGTAATAATACAGGCTTTTCCCTCCTTATGATGGAGGTAGTGGTAACAATGAAAAATAATAATAATAAAAAATAAAAAATAAAAAAATATTTATACAGTGTGTTTGGGCGGCGTCTTCATAATAGAGAAAAAAGAGAGAGAGAGAGAGAGAGAGAGAGAGAGAGAGAGAGAGAGAGAGAGAGAGAGAGAGAGAGAGAGAGGGAGAGAAGAAGGAGACTAGAGAAAAAAAAATGGGAGAGATAGAAATAGGAATAGAGATATAGACAGAGAGACAGACAGACAGAAAGACAAAGGCAGACAGACAGACAGAGAGACAGACAGACTTTGTATCTTCATCTCCTTCAGAGCGATGATCTCCCCAATTGGAAATTTCTTCTGAAGAAAAAACAAATTATTTCATACACATGAGGAATTGGTCACCAGGTTGAAGATACTTTTTATAGATCGGGACCCACCTTAGGAGGGGGGCCATCTCCCCCCCTTCCCCATCACCCATTCCCACCCCCCCATTCTTTACTCGTCTGTTTCCCTTTGGGTGACGGGTTTGGGTGTGGGTAGGGTGGATTTGGGTGCATACCTTGAATGGCCATCTACATCATAAGCGATAGGAAGACTTGGTAGATAGATGGAAAGATAGATATATAATTAGATTGGTAGATTGGTAGACAAATAGACGGGTAGATAGATGTATAAATAGGTGGGTAAATGGGTAGTTGGGTAGATGGATTGGCAGATAGACTAATAGATAGAAGGACGGATAGATAGATGGATAGATAGACAGAGATAGACATATACGTAGACAAGTAGACAGACAGATTGAGAGACAGACAGGTAAAATGATAGGTAGATAGATTGGTAGATAGGTGAATACATAAAAGATAGATGATTAGTTGGGTAGATATACAGATAGATATATAGATAGATAAAAAGATAGGTTTCTTTGAGTGGCCGACCCCGAACTTCCATGCTTAGATAATACTAATAAAAAGAGAGAGAGAGAGAGAGAGAGAGAGAGAGAGAGAGAGAGAGAGAGAGAGAGAGAGAGAGAGAATAAAATTAAAGAAAATAAAAGAAAGAAATAGATATAAAGATAGATATTTAGATAGATGAAAATATTTTTTCTTTGAGTACCCGACTCCCAATTTCAATTTTTAGATAAAAAAAAAAGAGAAAAGACAATTTAAGAAAAGAGAGAAAGAATACGAACTGTGTTATTGTTCTTCAGTAGATCAAGGTGGTCTAGAAGATAAGTGACGGTCGAAAACGACTTCTACGTTGAAGAAAACAAAAAAAGCAGAATGATCTTCCATTTTCTTTGCGTGTCGTCATGAATACACTAATTACCTTTTTGCATTTGTAATTAATTCGTTTTCTGCAACAGAGAACAGTCCAGACGAGACGAAGATGACTGTGGTTAGGAAGAACGAAAAGGAAATTCTTGAGCTTCTTAGCTGGGGTAACTGTGGAGGACGTGGGCAAAAAGAAGGTTCTCTGTGAAAATAACATCTCATGTACCTTTGGTGATGATGTTCAAGTTTACGAGAGAGGATTTTTTTTTTAATTAAACATCGATTGCCTCAGTGTGTTCATATACACTAAGGGTTTCTATTGAAAAATTATTTGATAGCAAAAGATGGAGAATGTGTCATCAAAATAAGATCAAGGCTTAAAGAATTTAAAGTGAGTATGATATTTCTCCCTCCTCTCTCTCTTTCCCCCCCCTCTCTCTCTCTCTCTCTCTCTCTCTCTCTCTCTCTCTCTCTCTCTCTCTCTCTCTCTCTCTCTCTCTCTCTCTCTCTCTCTCTCTCTCTCTCTCTCTCTCTCTCTCTCTCTCTCTCTCTCTCTCTCTCTCTCTCTCTCTCTCTCTCTCTCTCTCTCTCTCTCTCTCTCTCTCTCTCTCTCTCTCTCTCTCTCCCTCTCACACACACACACACACACACACACACACACACACACACACACACACACACACACACACACACACACACACACACACACACACACACACACACACACACACACACACACACACACACACACACACACACACACACACACACACACACACCTACACCTTCATAAAAGAAGCACAACATTATTCACTTTGTAATGTATACATTCTTAAATACATTCATGTGTTACAGCATTAAGATGATCATTTAATATAAGAGGGTACTCATTTATATATGTACACACACACACACACACACAGACACACACACACACACACACACACACACACACACACACACACACATATATATATATATATATTATATATATATGTATATATATATATATATATTATATATATATGTATGTATGTATTATACTTCTTACTAAGATTTGTTTAATGTTTTATTATTCGTTAATTGTTTTTTGTTTAAAAGACGATGAATATTTTCACTGAAGTGCAGACAATGATGAACGTCTCCTTACGTTAAAAACATCACTTGATCCCTATGTGTTTTGATATTCAAGTCACAGATACATTTTCATTGTCGTTTCGTTATGGGGGACCTTGTCTGTTCAAGGGTGTGTAGGTCTGTGTGAAGGTTTTTAGGTAAATATAATGGTATTTAATGTGCGATTTTACATGATTAAACCCTGTTTCTGATCATCCAATGCCTCAAATGAAAATATATAAACAAAAATATAAATGAAAAAATAAATTAATAGTAATTAAGTTAGAGGATTATTTAATATATTAATAAGCTATATGAATGTACAAATAGATAGATTAATGAATAAAGTAAATGTGCAAATAAATATATCAAAAACGAATGAATATGTAAATGAAATAGCTGTTAGATAAGTATGTGTATGAACTAAGAAACAAATAAATAATTAGAGAAACGAATGACTAGATAGTAAAGCAAATATATAAAACGAAAATGGATAATCATGTACATATACGCACACAGAAAAAAACAGACGTTTACAGTATATGTAATATAACTCACTACTGTAATGTTTACAAATGTTTCTTTTTAACTTCTATTAAACAAGTTACAATCTTTTGCCTTCCAGGTAAGCGACGCAAAGCAAGTGAGGAATGTACCCAAATTAAGATCGTTCCTGCTCCAACAACAACAAAATGTTTTGTTGAAAAGGTAAGCTTGATTGCAATTATTTGTTTTCCCCGTTGTCTTGCTACATTGCTTCTGACACAAGGTAGTGAGCGGGATATAAGGATGACCCGTCATCCACGAGGAGCTAAGAGGAGAGGGGGGAAAGGGTGGTGGATGGGAGTGGAGTGGGTGGGAATAGGTACGTACCTTTGGTTTGGATACCTCTTTATAAGGAGGAAAAAGCTCTTGAGATGTAAGTGTATATATATATGCAATGTAGACCTATTAGAAAAAAAACTAGCGAAGCAGAGCGCTTTCGTATATTACATCCAGTGGAACAAGGGGTCTACTTTGCATATATATATATATATATATATATATATATATACACATATACAATGCTTTGTTTTTGTTTACCATATGTTTTTGTACCAATTTCTTCTATTTTTTACCTTAGTCTTACATAAATACTCTATTTTTTATAGTCACCTTTGAGTATTCCTGTTTTTGCGAGTTCTTCTGGAGAGGCAAATACGATGAAATTATTATTTGTCGCGAGGTACGTTTAATCAAGCGGCCATCTTAGGTGGGAAAGTGTGAAAAACATTATTCCATATGAGGAAGTCGGAAAGAATATTAAAATCTTTCTTTTATCTATTATTACTATTATTTCTTTTAGTCAATAATAGGCACAGGATTTCCCTCTTTTCTCTCTTTCTCTCTTTTCTCTCTTTTTCTCTTTTTCCGCTTTGTGTCTTTCTCTTTTTCCTTCGCTTTCTCTTTCTCTTTATTTTTTGTTTTTCTTTTTCTCTTTCTTTTTCGCTTTCTTTCTTTTTCTTTCTCTTTATCTTTCTCTTTCTTTTCCCTCGTTTTCGCTCTCTCGCATTCGCTTTCTCTCTCTCTCTCTCTCTCTCTCTCTCTCTCTCTCTCTCTCTCTCTCTCTCTCTCTCTCTCTCTCTCTCTCTCTCTCTCTCTCTCTCTCTCTCTCTCTCTCTCTCTCTCTCTCTCTCTCTCTCTCTCTCTCTCTCTCTCTCTCTCTCTCTCTCTCTCTCTCTCTCTCTCTCCCTCTTTCTCTCCTTTCCTCCCTCCCTCCCCGATCCTAAGATTACACCAAAGAGGTGCTTCTATATAAATGTTATATATATATATATATATATATATATATATATAAATATAAATATGTGTGTGTGTGTGTGTGTGTGTGTGTGTGTGTGTGTGTGTGTGTGTGTGTGTGTGTGTGTGTGTGTGTGTCTTTGTTTGTTTGTGTATGTATGTATGTGTGTGTGTTTGTGTATGTATGTGTGTGTGTGTATGTGTATATGTGTATATGTGTGTGTTTTAAGAATTTTTTTTCTTTTAAATTCATTTATTTATTTATTCAATTATTTATTTATCTACTTGCTTATTTTCTTTTTATCGCTGCAGCGAAGGTTAGAAACCTTGCAAAAATGTCTAAAATACCGACTGCATGAAACATTTGGTCACATGACGGTAAGATGACAGAATTGCCCTCGTGATTGAGAGTTTATGATGTTTGCTTGCCAAACAAAGGTTAATAGACGAAGTAATCAGCGTCTTTTTTTTTAGGGGGGGAGGGGAGAGGATACACGTGTCCTCTTTTCGGTTTGAGAGGTTACAAAGAAGATAAAAACACAAAGAATGAAGAATAAAGTGAGAGAGAGAGAGAAAAAAAATAGAAAGAGAAACAGGAACAGAAAGAGAGGGAAAGAAAGAGAGGGAGAAAGAAAGAGGAATGAAGAGAAAGAAAGAGAAAAAGAAAGTAAAAAAGGGACAGAAAATAAGAGAGGGAAAGAAAAATAAAAGAGAGAGAGAGAGAAATAGACAGAAAGAAGGAGAAAGAGGAACAGAAAGAGAGGGAAAGAAAGAAAGGGAGAAAGAGCGAAAGAAAAAAAGAACGAGAGGGAGAGAGAGAGAGAGAGAGAGAGAGAGAGAGAGAGAGAGAGAGAGAGAGAGAGAGAGAGAGAGAGAGAGAGAGAGAGAGAGAGAGAGAGACAGACTCTCCATATGGAAAATAGTGTTGGAAATTCAACAACTTAATAAACTTTTGTTCTATTTATCTTAGATTATTTTAATGTATCAACTTTTTTGTATATATATATATATATATATATATATATATATGTATATATATATGTATATATATATGTATATATATATGTATGTAAAAATATATGTATATATATATGTATATATATATATGTAAAAATATATGTATATATATATATATATAAACAGATATATATATATATATATATATGCGAGAACATCTAAAGCAAAACAGTGGTATAGAAAATTAAAAGCACAAATAAGACAAATATACAATTATGTACGAAAAAATAAAGAATAAACAAAAAGATGTAGAACAGGAACGAACATCTCTGTTGATTTAGAATATTATTTGAAATAAAAAAAAATCATCAGCAACGAAGGTCATTTTTTTGATCACGTGACTCACAAGCAAAAAGTGTCTTTGTGAAGAACATCTTTAATGACTAATTAATGTTTCATAAATATCATCTCCCCCGCCCCTACCTCAGTCTAGTCCAAAAACAACAAAGCTGTTTAGTTAATTTTATTACCCAAGAATATTTTTACGCGTTGGAAAAATATTAAGAAAATTGTTATAAAGATTTGGAGGTAATCGTCTTCATAGAAAAAATAGTTTGTGTTGTACATTTGATCTTCGTTCTCTCTTTATCTTTCTTTCTTTCTCTTTTACCTCTCTAAATTTGTCCGCTCTCTTTATCTCTCTTTCCCTGTCTATCCCCTCTCTCTCTGTCTCCACTCTCTGTCCCCCCTCTCTCTCTGTCCCACCTCTCTCTCTATCTCTTTTCTCTCTCTGTTCCCTCTCTCTCTCTTCCCCCTCTTTCTCTCTTTTCCTCCCCTCTCTCTCTTTTCCCCTCTCCCCCTCTCTCTTTCCCCTTCTCTTCGTCTCTCTCTGTCTCACTATCTGATAATGCATATATACATTTGTATACCACTTTGATGTCCTCATGATTATCCAGCCCTCATTATATATGTATAAACTTGGTGTGTGTATATCTTTGCCAAAAAAGATTCAATTACATACGTGTTTGCGTAGACGCTGTGGAGGTTTGTACACAGTACGAACGAAAACACAATGTCCACAATCATTCGGCTAATTTCATGAGAGAGAGAGAGAGAGAGAGAGAGAGAGAGAGAGAGAGAGAGAGAGAGAGAGAGAGAGAGAGAGAGAGAGAGAGAGAGAGAAAGAGAGGGAGAGGGAAATGGTTTGCATACACGACATCATTTCCATGTAATCAACCCAAGTTGTTCGTTTAGAGGAAAGTCTCGTTATATTTTTTCTAAGAATACACGAAAGGATGATTAATCAGCGCCAAGGAATATTCTTTGACTCATTAAATTCATTTAGCTCTAACCAGAAAAAATATCTTTAGATTATGCCTGACATCTACAAGTCAAAAAAGAAAAGAAAATGCTGTCAAAATACTTTTATTTACATCTGAATGTTAATTTTCATGGCCGTCGTTCCTGCATACTTTTTCAAACTTATCTTTGAATTATAAGTATTAGATATTTCCTCTTTTGATACAAAAATAGAATAAATGTAACAAAAAGAGTGTCAATGTTGGTGCGATTGTGGGTTTTGGTCGCGTAGGTACGGAGTGGAATAAACTCTTCTCTCTCTCTCTCTCTCTCTCTCTCTCACTCTCTCTCTCTCTCTCTCTCTCTCTCTCTCTCTCTCTCTCTCTCTCTCTCTCTCTCTCTCTCTCTCTCTCTCTCTCTCTCTCTCTCTCTCTCTCTCTCTCTCTCTCTCTCTCTCTCTCTCTCTCACTCTCTCTCTTTCTCTCTTTCTCTCTCCACTCTCTCTCCTTTTTCCTCTTAATACCTGCCTTAGTAATTGACGTGGTTTCGTTGAGGGAAATTTTTCCATTACATTTCTATCCATTAGAAACTCTTTGGTTGTTCGCATATTTTTTTTTCTTTTCTTCTTCGGATATACAACGATTTTCGTTTTCTATTTTATCTCATATTGCGATATAATGAGATTATTTTCAATACAGAAGAAGTAATTATATTTTCTGTGATTAAAAAACGAGATTATGTCACATATAGCAAATAAACTATGTATACTTCAGTTAGACTAAATTATATCAGTAACTTATTTGCTGAGTTTGAGCAACTAACATATCTTGTTTGGGTTTTCTATATTTCATGTGTTGTATGAAAGCTGTAAAGAAACTGTGAACGTTTAGGTCAATACTCTCTGAAAAAGATGGATTTGGAAAGATAAATCTCTTTAGGAGTCTGCGTGGGTTAAGGGTATCAGATAAGATACCATATAAAGACTTGCTAGAAAAGTAAGGAACGAGATTGAATGAAGTTAGCAGAACATTACTAAGGGAATCTAGAAATGTGGATTGATCTTGAAATTATAAAGAATGTTCAGGAAAATTTAGCAAGGAGGAGTATGTAGAACAAAGGTGGAGGGTGAGAAGGGCAAAGGAAGACCGGGAAGAAGGTGGTAGAGGTGGTAGTATAAGGTGGTAGAAGAAGATGGTAGGAGAGGGTGGTAGGAGAGGGTGGTAGGAGAAGTTGGTAGGATAAGGTGGTAGAAGTAGGTGATAAGATAAGGTGGTAGGCGAAGTGGTAGAAGGTGGTAGAGGTGGTAGGATAAGGTGGTAGAAGAAGGTGGTAGGAGAAGTTGGTAGGATAAGGTGGTAGAAGTAGGTGATAAGATAAGGTGGTAGGCGAAGTGGTAGGAGAAGATGGTAGAAGAAAGTGGTAGGATAAGGTGGTAGGAGGCGGTAGAGGAAGGTGGTAGGAGAAGTTGGTAGGGTAAGGTGGTAGAAGTAGGTGATAAGATAAGGTGGTAGGCGAAGTGGTAGGCGAGGATGATAGGAAAAATGATAGGTGATAGGGTAAGGAATTGGGAGTTAACTATACAAAAAAAAATAATAGTTAACAGGAAATAGAAGAAACTGTTTAGAAGAGTCTGTTACGAAGAAGAAACTAATAGAGACTGTTCCTATTTAATTGCTATGCGTCGTGTTACTGGTAAGTAATGTTATGTTCCTGTTTGTTTTTCATAACGCGCAGAAATATCAAAAGAAATACCATATGAGAATGAAGCCGTTATTAATTCGACATATTGCTCGTTAGAGATTTGTCAAACTTTATTGTTCTAACTAGCAATTCGTCGTAATTAGTAAAAACTCACATTGTTTTCCTTTCCATAGACGTGTCGGGAACTGCCAGTTATATATGCAGAATTATGTGTTAGTTCTTATATATTGTAAAGATGGTTTTAGGTATAAGTAATGACATGCTAAAAGATTTTAATTTCATAAAGGACAAGTTATACCTTTGTGTTCGGTTCAAGTAACGTGGAAGTTAAGAAACATGAAATATTAGGCTTTATATATATACATATATATATATATATATATATATATATATATATAATATATATATATATATATATATATATATATATATTAATTTATTTTATTTCATTTATTTATTTATTTATTCTTATTATTTCTAATTTTGTTTTATTTTATTTATTTATTTTTATTTATTTATCTATTTATTTGCCTAAGGTTGGTTGCAGGTATAAGTAATACCACGCTGAAAGCTCCTAGTTGATGAAGGACAAGTTGCACCTTGGTCTTTGGTGTAAGTAACGGGAGAGCTGCAAGACACAAAAAATTGAGGCCACATTTTTTTTTTTTTTTTTTTTTTTACCTTAAGGTACAAATGACTACCTCTACGTCAAAACTGTTGACACAAATTAGCTCGACGTCCCAGGAAAACTTAATCAAAACTTTACCAAACTTATGAAATTACATCGAATCTCGGAAGTTGGTAAAAGTTGGTTTTGCGTCAAGTATATATCAAACGATGAAGGTGTTTTCATGAAAATTGATGTAATTCGACAGCCGACAGGATTCTTAAATCAACCTCTTTCACCACGTTGACAGATATTAAACATTTTCGTGTGGATGTTGAATATTTCATTTTGCAAAAAGGAGTTACATCATATATATATATATATATATATATATATATATATATATATATATATATATATATACATATATATATAATGTGTGTGTATGTATATACGTATATATATATATATATGTATATATATATATACACATATATACAAATATATATATATATATATATACATATATATATATTGAGACATTCTGACAGGTTGACATAAGCGGAGTAGGAAACACAGGAGTCTTAGTCTTGAATTTATTCCTGACTAGTTTCGCAGGTATGCAGGTATATATATATATATATATATATATATATATATATATATATATATATATATATATATATATATATATTTATATATATATGTATATATATATTTGTTGAGACATTCTGACAGGTTGACATAAGCGAAGTAGGAAACACAGGAGTCTTAGTCTTGAGTTTAGTCCTGACTAGTTTCGCAGGTATGCTTTTTCAAAAGCATACCTGCGAAACTAGTCAGGAATAAACTGCGTCAAGGGTGCTGCCCAGATTCCTTCCCCTTCCCGTGCCCAGGGCTGACATAATTCCAGTATCGCTGCGCTTCGAGTCGTTACTCCAACTCTCGTAGGTTGGGAGTTGGGTGTGTGTGTGTGTGCGTGTAGGGTCACAGCATTACCCATAGATCGGTCATACGAGCTCTGAGCTCTCTTCCGGGAGGGAAATTTTTGTCGATCATGAGTCCAACACGTGATCCAAAGACCATGGTGAATCTACAGACAATTGCTCAAAACTATTCTCACGGGCAATAATAAAGCCACTCTCATCAACACGTTCACACATGTTCACGTACAAATATGTGTATGTACATTTAATGTGAAATTATCACTTACTATTTAGCTTGTGTGAGTAGACATTCACTCACGGAAGAAATTAGATAAAATAATTGCACCCTAATTCTGTGAAAATGAAATTGAAGTGTATACCTGTGTATTAAAGGGGTAATTGTGTGTAAATGTGACATGACTTATATATTTGATAGCAAAATACTCGCCACAAGAGGGGGAGAAGCTGTTGCTAAAAAAAAAAGAAATGAATAGATAAATAAATACATAAAATAGGAACGAGAGTGAAAACAGGGACATTGTATGCGCGCATACAACCTTCCAACCCTCTTAAGGTC
>NC_134800.1:6670814-6685814 GCF_046742065.1 Oratosquilla oratoria | reverse complement strand
TTGAACCTACTGAAGAAAGAATGTCTTATCGGGTTATTTAGCTTGTGTGTTTTAATCAAACCATTTAACATTCCTTTTTGTGTTCTTATTGAAATAGCTATTCACTAATTCGGTGGAATTTTTTGTCAGTTGGACATTAGGATTTTGGTCTGAGTAGTTCATCCATTTTGTTTAAATAATCCCTCTTTTTCTTGATTATTACAGCATTAGATTTGTTAGTTTTAGTAATGTGTAAGTCACTGTCCTTTTGGAGAGCATTGTTAACAATTTGGAAACGTCCCGGACAATTGGGAGGTACCTGATTAGCTAAACAACTATAAACAACTCCTTTACATATGAAAATCGTTAGACGAAACGTCAGGAATAAAAAGCTTCACCTCCAGTCCATGTTTCCTTTACCGTGTCTATACATCCTTTACATATGTTAACGTCATGTATGGTGGGTCTTTATCACACTTTAGATTACAAAAATCTTTACCAATGTTAACGATGTTAGATGAATTCGAATTGTTGGCAAAGCTGAGGTCAAATCCTAAGCTGTAAAGTGATACTTGATGAGTAGCTTGTCTGAGAGATTAACCACGAAATCTTGATTAATACGTTTAGTTCAGTCCCATATCTTTGATGAAAACTTGTAGTTTCAAGTCTAATTTCCATATTAGAGTCTCGTACTCTGTTCTTATTTTTCCAAAACAGTAGCCCAGAGGCATTTTCTTGACATTAGATGATACACAACACTGGAACTTGTGCCAATTAAGACGTTTACTCCTAAAGGCTTCTTAGACTTCTAAATTGGATTTTTTTAACTGTAAAAACAATTGCTCAAAAAAGACTATTTCTTATAAATAATTCCATTAATCATAATAAGAGGTGTGTGCGCAAAATATCTTGTAAATCATGTAATCAGTTTGATGTTGGTCAAACTGCTAAAACACTCAAAAGTTGGATCAGTCAACACAAGAAATACGTTATAAAGGAAACCAGTCTAAAGGCGTATTCACACACATGAGCTATTTTAACCATCTGATTGACTAGAAAAACGCTAAAGTAATTACATATAACAACATCAGAGAAGGGAATTTAATAGAGCAAAACTTAAAGAAAAAAATCTAGTAGGAGGATAAAAACAAACCTTCATCAAAGTCTGTACAAATTAGATGGTTATATGTGCAATGCAGATTGCACTAATGTCGTAACACATTGGTAAAATTTAAACTTAGAACCCACTGTCGGTGGAAAAAGATAAAAAATGAGATGACTGTCCTTGTATATTTCGACCACTCTCTGTGGTCCTCTTCAGCAGAATGATTACAAAGGTATAGTACAAGAATACTTTGTGTATATTCTTGTACTATACCTTTGTAATCATTCTGCTGAAGAGGACCACAGAGTGGTCGAAATATACAGGAACAATCATCTCACTTTTTATCTTTTTCCACCGACAGTGGGTTGTAAGTTTAAATGTGTAATGCAGTTTCAAAACTGTTTAAATTGTAAAAATACCAATTGTGAGCAATGGTCCCAATTGTTTTGTTGATGTCCAGGAAAGCGTCAAAACCATGTGTACCTCCTCCACTACCTATCCGAGTTCGTTCTTGACCATGGCTCATTCTGTCAGATATTTCTGTAAGTTCATTCTATCTATTTCAATCCCTTCTTTGTACTAACACTAAAGATAAAAATATACGAAAGCGCTTTGCTTGGTTAGTTTGTCTTTGCTGGTGGTTACCCCAGCATATATATGTATATATATATATATATATATATATATATATATATATATATATATATATATATATATTCATATATATATATATAGATATAGATATAGATATATAGATATATGTATATATATATGTGTGTATATATATATATATATATATATATATATATATATATATATATATATATATATTATACTAAACACTACAGTGAAAGGAAATTAAATTTTGAATCCGAGAGCTTTCGTGACATAATCATTCTCTTGTAGTCCTGGAAGATGTGATTATATCACGAAAACGCTCGGATTAAAACATCCAATTTCCTTTCACTACGGTGTTTAGCATAATTTGTGTATTCACGTGTGCTTTGTGAAACTTGTGCATATATATATATATATATATATATATATATATATATATATATATATATATATATATATATATGTATATGTTGGAAGAAAGCAAACACTGGACTCGAGTTTAGAAGTCGAGTGCTTGCTTTCGTCCAACATGGTTTCTGGATTGTAGCTCTTCAAGAATATACACACACATTTATGTAAACGCATATACATTTCTTGTCATTGTTGACTAAGAAGTAAGATAGTATTTGTAAAAGGAAGCTTTAGAAGAGAATTATGTTAACTTTTTTCACATGATAAGTATATATTTATCCATTTAATTTCGTTCTTTATCTTTATTTTACAATTCATTTATTTATTTTTACTGCTACGTACAAGAGAAATAATTTTCTAATTTGGTGAAACAATTTGAAATATTTAACCGATATGTGTTGACATTTCGTATATCAATTGTCGAGACTGTCTAAGTTAATACTGAAGGTATGGTATCAACAGCTATCGTGATAAGTAATTAGGCAGTCCTATTCAGAAAAATTTTGTTGACACACCTTTGACAGGAAACGAGGTGTGATTGTAAAGCCATATGTAAACCATATTACCAAGTCTATTGCAAAAAGCGACATGATATCTGAAAAATAACTTTTAGCAATGCTGTCTGACAGGCATCGTTCTTTTTCATGAAGATTCGTGATATATTGTCTTTTCTGTTACCCTGCAGTCACATGCAGATGATTGGCAGGCACTACATTTAATGAGTGGCAGAGGTCAAAAACATGTTGAACTCTTGTGATGGCCCAATCTTGATTGAACTTGTCGTCGACTGTCATCCGTTATAGCAATTTGTCAGTGACGTAGATAAATGTGACGTCATGTCGTTTTGTCCGCGTTTTGATTTAGTATGTCAAAGAACTCTCGCATCGGTCGTGTTTTCAACATTCTATTAAAAGGATTTTTTTTTTGTAAACGTATCTTTCTATTGTTCTAAAGAAAGTATTTTTTCTTATAAATATATCTTCCTAGCGTTCTATGAAAAGGATTTTTTATTATGTATATTTAAGTCTTCCCAAATTTATAGAAAATGCTTTCAGTAACTTTGTTTGATCAGTGACGAAGATTTTTATGTTATCAGTAAAGGCATTCGCCTAGGATCGAACATTATTTATCTTTTTTATATTAGCTACTAATTGATTTCATTAAGTTTTGGGAGAAACTTTCTGGAGTTGAAGAAGTAAAACAAAATAGAATTGACCCTTATGTTACGAATTGTGGTTTTATAACATTATAACCTTTTCTTCATATCGTTGAATTCAATTAACTGTAGCTCAAGCAGCGGAACATAATTATTGAAGTAGCCATTATGTCCAAAAGAATACTCAAAATAATTTAGTATTATTATGAGCACATTTTTTTTCCATCCCACACTCCTGGTTGGGCATAGCCCTGTAATTTACGGTAAGCTACTGCGTTACCGACAATGGGTCGCCTCCCCGCCTGGCCAGGTTTGCCGGAAACCATCGCGTTAAACCCGCATCAAGGCCCGGGAGTCGAACTCACGACCACTTGCTCATTAGCTCTAGATGGTATCCAATGGGCTACAGAATACTTGAGGTAATATATTAACATTATAAGAACGATAATCTTTTTAATAATTTATCAAATTAATTCACTGTTAATCAGACCAAGATGATTAAACAAACTCTAGATCTAAAAATGTTTGTTAACTAGACCAAAATTATTAGATAAGCTCTAGACCTGAAATTGTTAACAATGAGGTTGTCGTTATCAAGCTGTTTGTGGAATCATAAAAAAATGAAATGTTCCATTTCCACATTTTCAAAAATCCACAATTAAAAAAGACAAATTTGAAGAGATGAACCGACGAGTTAATTAACTGGTACAAGTTTCATTAAAAAAAAAAATAATAAAAAAGGCTCTTGTTTCTTCATGAAAATTTGAGACTAAGATGACTTTCCACAAGTCATGAATATCTCGCAAGCATTTAGCAAACCCTGAGTACAAGTTTTTAACTTTGAATATCAAATAGATGAACTTGGTTTTATATCATATGCATTGCGGTTTGATTAGGAGAAAGATGATAAAAAAATTATATAAAAAATCTCGTCCTTTAATATTGAAAATAGAACAAGTGTCTTCAAGGGTCATGCGGTCACTATTCTAGGACGTGTGAGATCCTCCACCCCATATATGTTGGGTTAATATTGATGTGTTTCATTTCTTTGTGATCTGTGAAGATGTGTGTTTGCAAAGCGTCCTGTGTTGGGATATCCTCAGTGGTCTTTGATAGTCATAGCTGAGTCTGCTTAAGTGGAATTGGTTTTGTTGTTGCTGTTGTTGTTATTGTAGTTGCTAATTTTTTGGTTATTGATCCCTCTACTTATGAAGAAAACACCCAGGGATATCCCAATGAGTTAGAATTTTCAGTGGGTCTTGTATGGATGTGTATGGGTAGGGGTGAAGAAATGATATGTATTGTACTGTATTGTATTATATTGTATTATATTGTACTGCATTGTATTGCATTGTATTGTATTGTATTGTAAACATCTATTTAAGTCTTTGTACAGAAATACATGAACAACGGTACACCGATATGAAGCTAATGTTTCATTAATTTTGTTTGAACTTCTACCACAAGGGAACTCAATAGGATAATGTAATTAGTGTATAATATGAAGATAAATGGGTTCATTGTGATAGCCCTGAGGCAGTGCTGCTTGAAAGAAATATTCTACTTTTCATAAACTGCAGTAGCGGTGTCCCACAGGGATCACACTCGACACTTCGTAAATAACCCATATATTTCTTATTCTAGAACTCTTTTTTTCATTTATTCTTTTTAACTGAATGTGTCCATCATAATGAGAGAAATATATTTCTTAATAGGAGACTAGTTGTACCTCAATAATATGGCTTTTTTTTGTAATTAATTTTACACTAACATTTGAAAATATTTGGTCATAGTCTATACAAGGATAAAACTAAAGGGTATGCTATTGATATATATATATATATATATATATATATATATATATATATATATATAATATATACATATATATATATGGAAAACTGTAAAGTTATAACACATTTGTAAATGTACGCTTTAAGCCCTCTATTGGAGAAATAATATCAGCAGTACAAAAAAAACTGTATATTTCGACTACTATCTGTAGTCATATATGTATATATATATATATATATATATATATATATATATATATATATATATATATACATAGATATACATATAGATATATAGATATAGAGAGATACAAAGAACCACTGAAATATCAATTTGCAGCACGTACACTAATAAGCTAATACTGACAAGGACATTGAAAGCGGGACAACGATCTTATATTGACGAATCCATCATTCTACATCCGCACACACAATCATATCTCTATCTCCGGCTCATAACATTGATTGCTCGAACACAGATAACTCGTAAGCCAGGGTTTGGTATTTACGTTGGAATTGCAAGTATGTTGTGCTCAAAGCAAGTCTTAAAATGCGTCCAGACTCGTTAATTTACCTGAATTCATGTTGGCGTTAATTATTTTCGGTGTTTGTCTTGTCGTATATGTAAATTGTTTTGTTTGTTTCTTTAAGGGTGCGTTGGTGTGTTCGTTTTTGTGTTTATCTTCGTTGTTACCCCATACGAAGGAAGGACATATTGACAGGAGACCTTTTGGTCCATAACTATGTCGGATTCTTATGTACGCACTTGTCTATGTATATTCTATTTTCTTTCATATCTTCATGTTTACGTTCATCTCTTTGGAATACTATAGTATACAACAAATCATATAAAAGATCTTAGCCCTTATAGCATGGGTCCTTTAATGAGCTGAATAGAATCATCAGGTATGGCTTGTACATTGAAGTATAGGCATGAAAAATATAACTCATCCGTTTCAACTTTATTCAAAACGAGATTCTTAAAGTATGTTACAGCCAGGATACTAATTATACGTGATATCAATATTATCGAAAAATGAGTTTATAATCACAGATTTTTGATGGGTTATATGGAAAGTCTAAAATATTACTATAACAAAGTTGAAAATATATTTACTAAGGACTTTCCTTGGCTGAATAAAATTACCTGGTGGACACCTGAATATACGCGTAATTTGTTGATTGTAGTAGAAGGGTTAATAGTGAAAGTTTTGATACTTTTTTGTGATTTTTTCTAGTTGATCCTGCATGTCAACAGCCGCAAAAAATAATAATGTTAAACTGTTTGAATCAAATAAAGCAAGGACACTGAATCAGTTAAAGAACAAGAAAGCTAATTCATCTACACCATCTTGGTTACACTCCTTAGAAACACTCATTTAGCTTCTATTACACTTATTTTTTAGGAAAGTAAATAAAAACAACATTTGAAATGCTACACCGTGAATTCACAAGACCGGAGATTAGACACTCCGGACACAAACCTCTTACTCGAGGTTCTGCCAAGAGCTGCCTGGATATACTTTGAAGTGCAAACAAAATTAATTACCTGATTTTCTGTGCTACACACATAAGCTTTGGTATACACTGCTTGCATCTGTCGTGTGCTTTTGTGAGACCGCAGAGCCTCTGATTAAAGCTTTAGTTTCAGAACCAGAAGCTCATAAGTTGTGGTGTTTTGTTTATAAAAATGTTTGTGTACAGCACACATTGACCTAAGGCCTTGTGAGTGGAGTGATGTAAGTATCGTTGGGAAGTTAAAGTATATATTACGATGACGTATATGCACACGTGCACACATCCACACACACACACATACGCACACATGCAAACACATACACACACATGCATGCACACACGCACGCATGCAAACAGAAATACACACACACGCACGCACACACACACACACACACACACACACACGCGCGCGCGCGCGAGGTGTTGGTAGAGTTCCCGGCTGCCAGTACGAGATTCGGGTTCGAATCCCACCCAGGGGTAAAATAATTTCAGTATTGCTGCGCTGCGGGTCTTTACTCCAACTCTCGTCGGCTGGAAGTAGTTGGGTGTGTGTGCGCGCCTAAGGTCACAGCATTACCCATAGATCGGCCATCTATGAGATCTGAGCTCTCCTCCGAAAGGGAAATAGCTGTCGATCACGAGTCCAACACGTGATCCAAGACCATGGTGAATCACACATGCATGCACACACGTACGTATGCAAACAGAAATACACACACACACACACACACACACACACACACACACACACACACACACACACACACACACACACACACACACACACACACTAATTTTCAAATTAGATAAAAAGAAAAAAATCATACAAGTGCAACCCCGTGTGGTTGACATTCGGTCTCCGGAAGCCCAATTTTTTTTAACAAACTTAAAAAAAAAATCTTTTGTTAGCTCTCATATGAAAAATTTACAATGAGGTAATCCTCGTTCTTCTAGTCGACGTAGCAAAAGGCCAAGACGAACACAACATAGATAATACTCCATTTTTTCCTCGTGATTATATTTACGGGAAAACTCTCGCTCTTGCTCACTCCTGGGGGAACATAAACGAAACTTAAAGCAACAGTTATCACCACTGCAATTTTATTGTTCACACCGATGCACGCTATCTCCGTAACAGTGTTGCCATGTCTCGCCCTGTCTCCGAAACAGTGTTGCCATATCTCTTTAATGTTTCTGGGCTACGTTGTCAACTGTTTCTGGATTGTTTTGTTTCAGATGAAAATTATTGTATCCCGACTGTATACAAAGTTTTTTGGGGATTCCGATCAAATGAGGTCTTGTTTTCAGGCATATATATTACGTGGGGAAGGAAGAAGTTGAATTGGTAAGTCTTGTGTGTGTGTGTATGTGTGTGTGTGTGTGTGTGTGTGTGTGTGTGTGTGTGTGTGTGTGTGTGTGTATGTGTGTGTGTGTATTCATCTTGGTCTTTGGATCACGTGTTGGACTCGTGATCGACAGCTATTTTCCTCCGGAAGAGAGCTCAGAGCTCGTATGACCGATCTATGGGTAATGTTATGACCTTACATGCACACACACACCCAACACCCCGCCCACGAGAGTCGGAGTAACGACCCGAAGCGCAGCGATACCGAAATAATTTCGGCCCTGGGCAGGATTCGAACCAGGTACTGCCGCACATCCGTACTGGCAGTCCAGTACTCTATCAACCGCGCCACCGAGTCGTGTGTGAGTGTGTGTTTGTGTGTATGTGTTTGTGTATGTGTGTGTGTGTGTGTGTGTGTGTGTGTGTGTGTGTGTGTGTGTGTGTGTGTGTGTGTGATTCACCATAGTCTTGGATCACGTGTTCGACTCGTGGTCTACAGATATTTCCCTCCCGGAAGAGCTGAGAGCTCATATATGACCGGTCTATGGGTAATGCTGTGACCTTACACGCACATACACCCCCAACTCTCCGCCCTCTAGAGTTGGAGTAACGACTTGCAGAGCAGCGATACTGAAAATATTTCATCCCTGGTCGGGATTCGAATCCGAACCGCCGTAGTGGTAGCCGGGAGCTCTAACCACTGCGCCACGTGTGTGTGTGTGTGTGTGTGTGTGTGTGTGTGTGTGTGTGTGTGTGTGTGTGTGTGTGTGTGTGTGTGTGTGTAAGGCTTCAAGTGAGCCACATTATGAGTAAATATATGCTTACCAATGGTTCATTCTCATTGGCAGCCATTCTTGTGTCCGATCACTGGTATTTGAACTCGGACCATTGAGGCATGAAACAAGAGCGTTGACCCAGAGCCAGCCGGGGCTTTGTGAATAAGAATAAGAGAGAATGGGGCTGATCGAGTTCCACCGAGAAAAAAGCGAGTTCGTAGTAAGGGGTGACTACACTAAATCTATTTAAAAAAAATCCTCCGTATGTAGGCACCGTTCTCGGTTCTTCTGAATGGGAAGATCGTGACGTTAAACCGATTCACCAAAGTCAGATTAAGCTTTGACTCTGAATCAGATCAATTAACCTGATTTGATTTTAATTTTTTATCGTAGAGGCTTCTGACCCAGGAAGTCTGCAGAGGCCAAGGAAAGCGCTTAATCCACAAAGAAGAAGATGAAAGGAAAATTGATGATGGATAAGAATGGAATAGTAGGGATGGATGAGTGGTTTAGCTGTCTACCTCCCCTACAATGAAATAAAAAAACCGTTTGATATATGAATAAGTAAATATCTGAGTAACGTCATGATAGGTACCTTGTATCAATTAAAAACACGCAGAAAAATATGACAGACTATTATGAATGCATATTGAACAAACATAGCTGAAATTAGATATTAAGTTTCATGCAAAATGAATAGAATATAATCTGTTCAGGAAACTGTCTGTCGATTTGATTTATGATTGAACTCTGTAAATCATGAAATCGTCTGAAACAAATATTGACTCATTACTGATCTGAAGTCCAAATCAAAGGGTTATTGCCGTCGAAGAGAACGCTTGGATGCAGATCCAATAAGTTTTATGCAAATTACTTTTTTGTGAGGTGGTGGGGAAGGGTTAAAAGAGGCGTTTACTAACAATAGGTATTGACCCGTTTTCTATATATTCTTATGAACTTAGTAGAATACACGGTGTTCTAAAAAAAATACCAGTGAACTCACAGGGTGAATACAATTTTTGGGGGGAAACACAGTATGAAGATGTAAACACAGATACATATGATTTGTCAGTATATACATATAAATGTATATACAAGATGTCCGCCAAAAATGTACTCGCATTATAGGTACATTTTTTTAGTACTTCTGAGAAAATCTTTTAAGGACACTCGTTTGGCAGTAGTCATGACTAAGTATGCTATGATGTTGTTTTATGTTGTGTTAAGCTCGACTCTTATGTACTTCTGTTGATCCCAAAGCCGAATTCAATCGTCTAGCGTTAATCAGAATCAAATCTTTAAAGAATATCTTAATTCCACAGGAATCGTATCTTCTTAAGATGATACGAAGAAGTTGTATTGCATAGCAAACAATCTCTGTGGATACCTTGTTTAACCAAATTAGAACAAGAAGTATTTGATCTTCTTTGAATATCAATAATGTACCCATTATGGTTTGTCTTCGTTGTATATTCGTTTAATGAAATTTTGCATAAGAAATTAGAAGAAAGAATTATGTTACAAGACCCTCAAAAATTGTCATTTTATGATATAAAAGACGAAGTATGAACAAGTTGTAAATGTTTCCGTCAAATTAGTTACAGCAGAAGTTAGATTAGATTATTGTTTTTATAGAATAGAATCAATGTACTTTTTATGTAACATTTACTTCTATATATATATATATATATATGATAAAACTGTTATAATTCCTTTCATATTTCATAAATTTGAACTGAAACATGAAATATCGTCTCCTATATATCTATATCAAATACGACACATCAAATGAATTTCCAAATAATTTTGTATGCCTTGTCTAGATTTATTTCTGTTTACATCGATCTATATAATGTCTACATAAACTAGTTAACGTAAAATGCATTGATTACTCAACAAGTGCATAAATCGTACACTAAAATACAGAACACAACAACTTTTGTAGTGATTGACACAGTATTGTACTAACTCCAGCACTTGATCAAAAAGCATTGATCACCTTATCTTAGTTTCAAAGTCATTCTTATCATCCTAATCTTAATTCCGTAGTCTTTATTGTCACCTTAAATCAGTCCGTTCTCTGTGTACGCTCATCGTTTCCAGTACCCGTATACCAAACCACAATACACAATAGACATTGATTTTCGGGATCAAGACAATGCGGATTTCTGTTGAGATAACGCTTGGGCTCTATTTAGGGAGACGTAGGATTTAGGGCTTCGGAGTGTGTACTCTCTCTCGCTCTCTCTCTCTCTCTCTCTCTCTCTCTCTCTCTCTCTCTCTCTCTCTCTCTCTCTCTCTCTCTCTCTCTCTCTCTCTCTCTCTCGCTCGCTCTCCTTTCTCTCTCTCTCTCTCTCTGTCTCTCTCTGTCTCTCTCTCGCTCTCTCTCTCCTCTATCTATCTATCTATCTACTTATTTCTCTCTCTATGTATGTGATTGCATGTGTGTGTGTGTGTGTGTGTGTGTGTATGTGTGTGTGTGTGTGTGTGTGTGTGTGTGTGTGTGTGTGTGTGTGTGTGTGTGTGTGTGTGCGTGCGTACGTACTTGCGTGCGTGAGTGCGTGTTTATGTTCATATGTAGACCTTCATACAAATAACATTGTACCCAAAGTTACTTTCGGTATAAAGTAATGAATATACATAAGTCTACTTAAGAATAACTCTGAGCATAAAATGCACCACAAAATTGTATAAAATTGCCGTTTGACATCCATAGGGAAAAAGAAAATGAGATTTTTTAAAGTAGAACAAGGAGGAGAATACACACACGAAGATTAAAGAATTTTATTCTATTGACAAAGACGAGGAAATCTGGCTTGGGACAACCATTGTCGTAAATTGGTGGAAGGCAAAAGTAAAGTTTTTGTCATCTTTTGTAGATGGTGTGTTAATTTTACGAGTATCACTATCACGATGTTATTGTCACCAAAATTACACCATTAACACCATGACCTTGGTATCACCAACCCAATGACCACCATCGGTTTTAGTATCACCAACACAACCATTACTATTACTAGCACAGATACCATTTTCAGAGATACCGATAACATCACGACTACATCAATATCAACATCATCACCATCACCAATAACGTCGGAAATCATCGACAATAACACCACCAGGAATATCAACAAAATCACCAACTGTGAAAAACAATACCAAGAAGAATACCAACAGCAAAACATCAATAGCTACTACAACATCAACAACAACGTCTCTACAACACTAATACATCATGAGTATCTTCAACACCAAAAACAACAATAACGACATTTTCATCATCAACAACGTCACTAGTGACATGAAGAACATCTTCAATAATAAAATCACCAACAATAACATCATTAATAACATCAGCAACATCAGCAGAAAAAAGAAGAAACAAAAAATCACAACATTACCAAGAATTTCAACTTAGTCAACAGAACATCACCAACATCAACAACAACAACAACAACAACAACAACAACAACAACAACAACAACAACAACAACAACAAAACCAACAACAACGAAAACATCTAAAAAAAAAATAAAAAACAACAACGTCAGGAAAATCACGATTCACGACCTTATCCCCAGTGACATTGCATATCTTCAGAGGAGTCCCTCACAAATAAACCCAACGCGTGTTGAATGATTTCTTGTCTTCAAACGTCTTTGCACCCTATTATCTCACTTCCTATTCTATTGTAGAACCAGGAGCGTTTCTTGAGCGTCTGCCAAGATCTACTTCCTTGACTAAACTTCCTCTTAACCTAATTACTCTTAACTGGCTTTGTGGATTTTGGCAATGTTTTAAAGGTGGAAAGATTAAGGTTGGATTGAGAGTTTATGTACACATATACATACTATATATATATATATATATATATATATATATATATACATACACATACATATATACATACACATACGCAAAGTAGAACACTTGGAAAAAGAAACTAACGAAGCAGAGCGCTTTCGTATATTACATCTTCAGTGCAATATACGAAAGCGCTCTGCTTCGTTAGTTTCTTTTTCCAAGTGGTCTATTTTGCATAAGTGAACACACGTACCCGTGTTCTTATTAGCATACATACATACATACATACATACATACATACATACATATACGTACATATTTACATACATAAATACGTTAATACGTACTTCTCTACGTTTTTATTAGCTTTCTGTATCTGTCGGAAATCAATCCTGCTCTTGTCAAGCTTTTGAAATAGTTTGTTGAGAAAATAAGTTAATAAGTTTATTTCATATTGTATTAAATTTCATGGACAGAAATTGTATCTTTTTCTGATGCACAAAAATCAAAATAACCTTTCTGATACAAATGAAATATTCTATAGTGAAGAAAAAATAACTGAAACAACGTTTGATAAATGCAAAGGCAAGGTGTACATATTATATTAATTCAATTCTCATTAGAAATGTTTTTTTTTTGTAGAGTGAAATACAATAGAGATTGATAAATGAGCTTCTATGAGAGTCGAATTTGTATAATTAAATTACCAGGGGTTGACACAGATTTTGTAATCAACTAGTGTATTTTCATTCTGATAACAAAAGTTTAGATTTACATTAATTGATCTTTCTACTCCATTTAACAATTAAGTCAAGCATTAATGCACAAGGAAAAGACAAATGTTCAGAATACGTGTTCCATAATGTCTTGCTTTCTCATACATACCTTCTGAAGAATTGGAATGTGATTATCAGATCGCATTAATTGTAGTTTTGAGCTTTATTTTAAAGTGACTTTCGATTGGATTACACACACACACACACACACACACACACACACACACACACACACACACACACTCACACATATATATATATATATATATATACATATATATATATATATATATGTATATATATATATATATATATACATATATAAACACCGAGCACATTAGGAGAAAAGGTCAACTTTTGTATTTTTTTCAATTAGTCCGCGCCAATTGAAAATGCATATTTCCGATTTTAACAAGCGGACAGGAAATGCGTCGGAATCTGACTGAACTAATGCGGACTGTAGTCGGAGATCAGTGGCCGAAGAGTAATTGCAGCTTCGAACTCGTGCCTTGACATTACGATGATTGGTTCATTAAATCCAAATTAAAACTACGTCACAGCAAGATTAGCGGTTTTGCGCTGATCCCGATGGCATCTGTCGCTAAGTTTGTCGAGCAATATCCGTTCTAAAGGGATTGGGTTATCTGTCTAGTTTCACAGATGATTAAAGATATCTGAAGTCTCTTTTCTCTCTCCCTCCCTCTCTCTCTCTCTCTCTCTCTCTCTCTCTCTCTCTCTCTCTCTCTCTCTCTCTCTCTCTCTCTCTCTCTCTCTCTCTCTCTCTCTCTCTCTCTCTCTTTCTCTGTGCTTGTGTGTGTGGGTCTGTGTGTGTGTGTGTGTGTGTGTGTGTGTGTGTGTGTGTGTGTGTGTGTGTGTGTGTGTGTGTGTGTGTGTGTTTCTCTCTCTCTCTCTCTCTCTCTCTCTCTCTCTCTCTCTCTCTCTCTCTCTCTCTCTCTCTCTCTCTCTCAATCTTCCTTCTCTTTCTAAAAAGAAATAAATAAAAAAGGGCTCTCTAACACTTAATTTCTCACTCCCACTAAACCAAACTTAATTACGATTGGCAGCAAATGGTTTCATTATGTTCCCTCTAAGGGTTAATTCATGATAGCAATTACTACTTCTTAGACATAATACGTATAAACTTTGCTCTATGCAGTTAGACTGTTGGGAGAGGCAACAGTCATTCGCTGCTGTTGATTGGAGAGGAGTGCGAGACTCGAACCCAAGACCAGGAAGATGCAAGACCACTATTTTATTGGCTAAAGAGACGTTAACACACAACTGAATAAAACTGCTTGTTTATAGACTAAATTATATAATTCGTACTCGACGATAAATGTCTTGACAAGTACAATAAATTGACCTTTCCCTGGGAATCATCAATCTCGAAGAACCATTTAACTGTCACAAGTTGTTGATGTTTTACATGAAGAGAAAAATCTAAAGTAAAAATACGTTCTCTTCTTGAACTTTCTTTTTGCTGTAAAAATCCTGCAAGAACAAACGCCCCCGGAGATAGAAGAATAGAAAATAAATGAAAAAAAAAAAAAATTCTTGTGACGAAGAAGAACATAATTAGCTGTGGAAGAACTTAAAGATGAGATTCCTGAAGAGAGAAATAGATTATAGTGATAAAACCAAATGCATCACAAATAATCAACAAAACATCTTATGTTTGACTTCAAGTAACTTGTCTTATTGGAAAAAAAAATCATA
>NC_134800.1:6645814-6665814 GCF_046742065.1 Oratosquilla oratoria | reverse complement strand
AAAAATGAAAAAATGAGAGAGTAAAGCAGCAGTTAAATTGAGTCAATGAGCTGGAGAAAACGAAAGAGAGAGAGAGAGATAGAGAGAGAGAGAGAGAGAGACAAGAAAGACTATAAATGATAATGTAGGAAGGATAAGGAAATAAAGACAGGATGGCAGGATGAAGTTATGTAATAAGGAAAAGAGTGGAGGGAGGGAGGGAGAAAAAGAGAGGAGAGAGAGAAAGAGAGATGAGAGGAAAAAGAGTGGATGGAGGTAGAGGAAGAAAAAGAGAGGGGAGAGAGGAAGGAAGATAAGAGGAAAGAGAGTGGGTGGAGGAAGCGGAGAGTGAAAAGATGGTAAGATGGAAAAGAGTAGATGAAAGAGGACGAAAAAAAAAGAGAGGAACAAGAGGAAGGAAGACAAGAAAGAGAAAAATGAATGGAAGAAGAAGAAAAAGAGAGGAATGTAGAAATAGAAAATAAAAGAGTGGAAGGAGGAAGAGGGAGTAAAAGAGAGGAATTAGGAGATAAGAGAGAAGAGAGTGGAAGGAGGAAGGGGAAGAAAAAGAGAGGGATGGGGAGAAGAGAGAAAAGATAGAAAAGAGTGAAAGGAGGAAGAGAAAGAGAGGGATAGGGAGATGGAAGAAAAGAAGGAAAAGAGTGGAAAGAGGAAGAGGAAGAAAAAGAAAGGAAAAAATAGATTCGAGATAAGAGGGAAAAGAGTGGAAGGTGGAAGAGGATAAAGAAGAGAGGAGAGAGAGAGGAAGGGAAATAAGAGGAAAAAGAGTGGAAGGAGGAAGAGAGAGAAAGAGAGGAGAGAGAGAGGAAGGGAGATGAGAATATAATGGAGGTTAAAGATAACAAAGAGTCTTGTGGTTAGAAGAAGGAAATGGGTTTTATTGGAAGGTTGATGAAGGACGAGGAGAGGATCAAGACCGTAGAACGAAGGTCTGTGCTCACAACCAGTAACTACTGGTTACTTTGACTTGCCCTGGATGCCCGAGCACGTAGGGCAAAGGTGACAAAAGAAGCAGGAAATCGGTACCTCTTTTTTTTTTTTTTTTTTTTCCTCGGTACATGGGCTAAGGTGTTGAAGGAAAAATTGACGGAGATTCTTGACCAGTATGATAGCGCCACGGAGTAATACAAAATATATAAGAAAAAGGACCAATCGGTACGGAAGGTCTTTGAAATGTATGACGTCAGAAGACTGAAAAAATATATAAAATTTTACGAAATTAATATTTACCATCGAAATATAAAAACAGAATACAAGATAAGAGAACGAGAAATTCCTGTCTCAATCTTTTGGAGATTAAAGTTGCCTGAAGACAACCATAATAAAGTTAAAAAAAATCAACATAATTCATAAACGTCAACTCCAGCTATATGGGTATGCGCTACGTCTCACTACTGTTGACCCCGCTTACAAGATCATCTCTCAAGAGACAACCCTCGACGAAGGAGACGAAGAAGAACACGTCCACAGAATCAACGGTTGAGCCTAAGTCTCTCGAACCTGACGAGAGGTGTTTGGAGTTGGATGGGAAGGGCGTCTACCTGAGAGCTTGCCCGGAGAGACCTTGGGTATTGGTAACAGGCATGTGAATGAAGCACAGCGACCCCAGGCGTATGCCCCCAATTGATGATAATTTATAGTAATGTGAAAATGAAGTGAGAGTAAGGAAGATGAAAATTTCCTGACCAATTCTGAAGAAGACTTTAGCACAAGGAGATTCTAATTGATCTGTGAAGGTAAAGGGTTCGTCGTTGTCAGGTAATCTTGTTCAGTTAAGGAGAAGCCCTGAGGGGAAGCTCTATCAAGCCAAGAGGTTTAGAGTAAGAAAGAGGAAGAAAAAAAAGAAGATCAAATCACCGAGGTGTTGGCGAAATTGAAGAATGGAAAGAGAAAATGCGTGTGTTTGTGTGTGTATAAGACGGAGAGGGAGAAATAGTGAGAGAGAGGAGGAGTGAGAGAGAGAAGTGAGAGAGAGATAGAGTACGAGTGAGAGAGAGAGAGAAGGAATGAGAGAGAGAAAAGGGCTAAGAGAGAGAGAAGGGGTGAGAGAAAGATATGGAGTGAGAGAGAGAGAGAGAGAGAGAGAGAGAGAGAGAGAGAGAGAGAGAGAGAGAGAGAGAGAGAGAGAGAGAGTGGATGAGAGGGAGAGAAAGGATGAGAGACAAAAGGGA
This sequence comes from Oratosquilla oratoria, assembly GCF_046742065.1. Taxonomy (NCBI): domain Eukaryota; kingdom Metazoa; phylum Arthropoda; class Malacostraca; order Stomatopoda; family Squillidae; genus Oratosquilla; species Oratosquilla oratoria. The sequence goes on along the minus strand of NC_134800.1, from coordinate 6,663,643 downwards.
TGAGAAGGAAAGAAGAGTAATTCAGACAGACATACAGACACAGACAGACAGACAGGCAGACAAAGGAGATTTTTGGAAAGATACAATTAGTGTTATAATTGAGGTTATGCCTTAAGACAAATCTGGAGTCATAAGGATACGAATAAGTAAGAGTAATGATATCCTCACGGTCTGGTTCACAAATGTCATCACTTAATTGTTACCAGATAAATCTATTTAGTCGAGCAAAACATTATGTATTCTGTATTAAGGTTTTTTGTAGCGCCATTTGATTCTGAGTATCGCAAAATCGTATGATGTTATGTAGAATAAATTACTTAAGTTGCAAATTGTAGATCAGTAATTGAGATAGTTTTTAGTTTTTACTTATTTGCTTGTTTATCTGTTTTTTTTATTATTTGTTTAACTATTTATTAATTACTTTATTTTTTATTTTTTATTTATTGATTTATTTTCTATTTTTTTTATCTATTTATCCGTTTATCTTTTGTTTTTAAAACAAAAGATGGTTCCATACGTTGAACAAGATTGCTTGGATACAAATGGAATGAACAACTGAATGAGTGAAACGAAAAGAAATGAAATTATAAAATTCTGACGAATTTTTATAGTACCGAGAGAAAGCTACAGAAATGGAAAAATAGTCTGGAGGTAGACAGAATAAAATGAGGAGGACTATCTACTACAGAATGAGATAACGGAGATAAGATATATCTTAGTTCTAAAAAAAAATGTCAGATTTTCCTAGGCTCGTTTCTTCACAAGTAGGAAGCGCTTCAGTTTTTTTTTTTTTTTTTTTGAGAAAAGAATGATGTTTTGAGAATAAAAGGAACAGATGATTGAAGTAAAATATTAATACAAAAAACACGAAAAAACAGAACACAAAGAGAATGATAAAGTAGTTCATCAGAGTTTGAAATAACGAAAAAAGAAAATACAAATGAAACAAAACATAAACAAGTATAAGCCCAGGAAAGAGATGACGAATGACAAAAGGGGACGTCAGAATAACAAATTGTATGTAAAAGAGAATTTTGAAGGAGAAAGATTATGTCTCATGATGTTCCATTTTGTCGCTGACTGGGGGGAAACGTCGAAGGCGTTCGGGCCGAAAGGCAAAGGAGGAAAGTTGGCTTCGAAACTTTGTCTTCGATGACATTTTTGAGTAAGTGCCTCAAGGCAGATGTTATTTTCGTGTGAGTGTCATGAACATGATTTTGGAAAAGCGTATCGACATGACGCACCTCATATAGATATTTTAGAACTATATATATATATATATATATATATATATGTGTGTGTGTGTGTGTGTGTGTGTGTGTGTGTGTGTGTGTGTGTATGTTTAAGAAAAATTGAACATTTTAGAAGCTCTGCCAAGGGATTTGAACCCTGACCTGTGCGTGCATAATCATGAAGCCAGGTCCTATTGTACCATAACTCAGTTGCTAGCGTCTTGGCTTCGTGATTATGTACGCGCAGATCAGGGTTCGAATCACTTGGTAGAGCTTCTAAAATGTTCAATATATATATATATATATATATGTATATATATATAAATATATATATATATATAATCTGTGTGCGTGTGTGTGTGTGTGTGTGTGTGTGTGTGTGTGTGTGTGTGTGTGTGTGTGTGTGTGTGTGTGTGTGTGTGTGTGTGTGTGTGTGTGTGTGAGTGAAAAGGAAATACAAGTGTCTTAATCCGAGTTAATGCCTGCCTAATTTCTTAAATGAGATTTCTGCAGTTACTTTTTTCCAACCCACGTCCACCTGTTACCATGTCTCATTATAAGTATGTACAGTATATATATGTCAGTGTGTGTGTGTGTGTGTGTGTGTGTGTATGTGTGTGTGTGTGTGTGTGTGTGTGTGTGTGTGTGTGTGTGTGTGTGTGCATGTGTGTGTATGCGTGTGTATTTACCTAGTATTATACGGGAAGTAAGCTATGCTCGTAGTCACCCGTCTTTGTATCTTTCAGCATCTAGGTTGTTCATAAATTCTTGTATAGTTCTTGCACACACTGTTGCCTTGTCCAGTTTGTTCCAGACATCTACCAATGAATGTGTGTGTGTGAGTGTGTGTATGTGTGTGTCTGTGTGTGTGTGTGTGTGTGTGTGTGTGTGTGTGTGTGTGTGTGTGTGTGTGTGTGTGTACTTGAGTCACTATGCCATAGACTGCATAAGCCTAATTCATTAAGGCATGTACTCGGTGAGTTTAGAAGCAATTACTTATTCATTCTTAAGACACAAATCTTCATCGAAATAAAAATACATTCCTCTTTCAAAGAGCAACGCAGAGTTTGATTCCATCTTGAGACTTGTTAGTATGACCTGGGTTCAATCCCAATGGTTCACAGTGATTACCACTTGCCCCAGAGCCTTGGGTCATAGCTAAGGTCATCGTGTGGTGAAGCCCTCACTGCAAAATTGTCAAGAATTAGGTTTTCCGTTTTTGGAATAAAACAGAATAATATAAATTGGATAATGTATATTTTTTAATAGTTATGATAAGTAATGGAGATAGTGTTTTCAGTTGTTGAAATATGTTGATAAATGTACTAAAGAGACTTGCATGTAGAATTAAATAAATCAGTACTTATGTGACTTCGAATGAGGAACACAAATATTAGGAATGCAATTAGAGGTAGAGGAATATTATAAAGTGGAAAAAAAATATTGGAAAAGACAAAGAAAAAATAAGATTGAAAATAAAACTAAGAACATAGATGAATATAAAAAAAATGTAAAAGAACAAAATAAAAAATATATACCAAAAAAAGAAAAAAGAAAAAGAAAAAAATAACAGGAAGTGTAGAATATAAAAATTTTTAAAAATGAAAAGCAAAAAGAAAATTATACGTGGAAGGCGGACGAGGTCGAAGACTTTGTATGAGGCGGAAATAAATCTTGGGACAAGGATTGGAGGAGGAGGAAGAGGAGGAGGAGGAGGAGGAGGGTGAGGAGGAGGAGGGTGAGGAGAAGGAGGACGAGGAGGAAGAGGTGGTGTAGGAGAAAGAATCGGATGAGGAAGAAGAAGAGAAAGAGGAGGAGGATATGGTGTAGGAGAGTCAGAGGAGGAAGAAGAAGAGAAGAAGGAGCAGGGGAAGGAGGAGAAGGAGGAGGAGGTGAGGTGATGTAGGAGAAAGTCAGAGGAGGAAGAAGAGAAAGAGGAGGAGAAGGACGAGGAGGAGGAGGAAGAGGAGAAGGAGGAGGAGGAGGAGGAGATGAGGTGATGTAGGAAAGTCAGAGGAAGAAGAAGAGTAGGAGGAGGAAGAGGTGAGGTAAAGAAGAAGAAAGAGTCAGAGAAGGAAGAAGAGAAGAAGGAAAAGGAGGAAGAAGAGGAGGAGGAAGAGGTGAGGTAAAGAAGGAGAAATAGGCGGAGGAGGAAGAAGAGAAGAAGGAGAAAAAATGGGGTCGCAAAAAAAAGCAAAGAAGGAATTGAAGGAGAAAGAGAATATGGAGGAGGAGAATATGGAAAAGGAAGAAGAGGAAGAAAAGGCAAAGGAGGGAAAGAGGAGGACGAGGAGGAGGAAGAGGAGAGAAGGAGGCGTAGGAAGAAGAGGAGTAAGAGGAGGAGAAAGAATAGGGTCGCAAAAAAGGCGAAGAAGGAATTGAAGGAGAAAGAGAATATGGAGGAGGAGAATATAGAAAAGGAAGAAGAGGAAGAAAAGCAAAGGAGGGAAAGAAGAGGAGGAGGAGGAGAGAGGTAGGCGTAGGAGGAAGAGGAGTAAGAGGAGGAGAAAGAACAGGGTCACAAAAAACAAAAACAAAAAAACAAAAAAGAAATTGAAGGAGAAAGAGAATGTGGAGGGGGAGAATATGGAAAAGGAAGAAGAAGAAGAAAATGAGAAGGAGGGGAAGAAGAAGAATTGAATGAAGAAGTCTGGAAGAAGTTGAGATGAGCAAACTCAGCAATAAACTTTAAGAACAAATAAAGGAGGGACGAAGAATGAAGAAAACCGGGACAGAAGAGGAAGGAAGAGGATAAAATGGAAAAATGAATAAAAAAGGAAGTGGAAGAAATGAATAAGAAAACATTATTGCAACATCAAGAAAAGTGGAAACTATTCCACAATGGGAAATGATACTGAGGCAGAATGATACAGGAAGTTTCTTGAAAGCAAATTAAAGCAAGTGCAAAGAAAAAGTTCGGAAAGAATCGTAGAAGAACAATGTAACAGCCATGGGAGAGGAGAGGAAAGAATTAAGGAAAAAATGTCCCGAAAACTGAGTTATATAGAAAAAGAAGAAGAAAATGAAAAATGAAGAGGAACAAGCTCGCAGATTGAAGGAAAGAGGGCAAGATTTGGGGCTGAAAGAGGAAGAGATAGGGAGGAGGGAGGAGGGAGGAGAGGGAGGGAGGGGACGGGAGGGGAGGGGAAGGGTGAAGTTGGAGAGAAAATTGAAGGACAGATAGACGAAAAAGATAGTTTAGTAAATACATTGATGGAGAACGAGAGAAGGATGGAAAGAGAAAAGAGATATGACAGAAAGAGAGAATGAGGGAAAGAGAGAGAGAGATGAGAGAGGAGATGGGAAGAAATAATTCAGGCAGAAAAAAGAGAAAGAGAGAGAGAGAGAGAGAGAGAGAGAAGCAAGGAGATACACGAGAAAGAGAAAAAATAAAGAGAAAAAAGAAACAAAGAGATAAAGAAAAAGAGAGAAAGGCAAAAAAAAAAGAGGAAGAAAGATAAAGAAATAAAGAGAAAGAGGGAAAGAGAGAGAGAAAGAAAGTTAGATTAGGAGAGGGATTAAGTGAGAGCGAGGAAGGCTGGAGGGTGGGGGGGAGGGGTAGGAAGGGGCACAGGACCTTTCAAGCCCAGAGTAGGAGGATCCCCATGGGTCTGATCTTTGCCTCACGTAAGGCAGCAAAAGCGGACGAGAGTATATAAGACCATGGCCAGCCGCCCATGCCGAAAAATGAAACATCACAAGCAGGTGTGATCAAGAAACTGAAGTACAGGGAAGCATGTACACACACACACACACACACACACACACACACACACACACACACACACACACACACACACACACACACACACACACACACACACACACACACACACACACACACACACACACACACACACACACACACACACACACACACACAGAGAGAGAGAGAGAGAGAGAGAGAGAGAATATGTTTGTGTGCGTGATTCACCATGGTCTTGGATCACGTGTTAGACTCGTGATCGACAGGTAATTCACCTCCCGGAAAAGAGCTCAGAGCTCATATATGACTGATCTGTGGGTAATGGTGTGACCTTATACGGACACACACTCTCACACACACCCAACTCCCCGCCCACGAGAGTTGGAGTAACGACCCGCACCGCAGCAATACTGAAATTATTTCAACCGGACGGGATTCAAACCCGTACCGCCGTAGTTACGTCCGGGAACTCTACCACTGATCCACGAGTGTGCATATGTGTGTGCGTGTGTGTGTGTGTGTGTGTGTGTGTATGTGTATGTGTGTGTGTGTGTGTGCGTGTGTGTGTGTGTGTGTGTGTGTGTGTGTATGTGTATGTGTGTGTGTGTACATGCTTGCGTGTACGTGTGTCTTTGTGTACGTATGAGAGTTAGTTCCTATAGGTCACGTGGAAACATTAATTTGTATAGTATTAAGAAAAAATAATAAACATTACTTGCTAGGCGTGGTTGAAGGTTAACTGTACATATAGTTTGAATGTCTAATTTACAGGATGAAATTGAGTAAAAATGAAAAAATGCAAAGGATCAACGAAAACTAACATAAACGAAAGAGAAATTTGTTAGATATATTGTTGATACGAAAGTGATTTAAACAAAATGAAGTAAATGAACATTATGTGAGAAAAAAAGGAATATATAAAATAAAAACAGAACAGAGAGCGGGGACAGATTATACGAGAGATAATATCCTACTATTACACATAAAAGGAGAAAATAATCCATTTCTCCTTACGGGACTGAAGAAAGAGGAGTCCCTACTGAAGACGCAGACAACAAAGAAACTGTTTTTGGCCGCGACCAGAAGAATAGAAAGAAAGACTCCAGCTGTATATTACGTGTGCACAATCACTTTGGTTTCTTCAAGACCCTTGTCTCTCCAGGATGAATAAAAGGGAAGGATTCTCACGAATACAAGTATATTTGAAAACGACAGCATTCTGAGAATTTATAATCTTCTTATATTTTAGTGTTTTTTGTCTATAATTCTGACATCTTGAGGATGTTTAGAAACTAACTGTCGCTTTCAGTTCTGTTTATGTAAGATGGTAAATCAAGAAATTTGCGAAATTTCATAAAAGAATGAAGCGAGTAAACACCTGATCAATATACTTCTCACGGCAATGTTTCTACACATATAAGCCTTTTCTGAAGAACTCAGCAGTATTCTCTCGAAACTACGAATTTACGGAATTTTTAGTTCCATCCAAGTTTTCAAATTGGGTTCCTTTTAGCAATTATTTGGAGCTTTGGATAGAGGAAGAAGTTTGATGAGGCAGGATCTGGGCTGAGAGGCAGGTGAGGTAAGTTTCCCATCGGAGCTCTCGAATCACTTCCTTCGCAACTCTTGAAAAATATGTTGGTGCCTTGTCATTTTGAAAAAAGTATTCCACCATGCAGCTTTTCCCTCTGTATATACATATATATATATATTTTTTTACCAATGCCGTCCTCAGTTTGTTTAAAACTCCTACATAGTAAGGTCCGTTAGCAGTCCCTTTTCCTTCAAGAAAGTTCACAAGTATCACTCTTTTTGAATCCCAAAACACGATGGCCATCACTTTCTGAACTGATCTTGCAGATTTGAACTTGACTGGTGCAGATGGCCAACACAAAACCTGTTGTTTTGGCTTCAGTTTACTTTCAGGATCATACTGATAGATCCAGGTTTCACAGCCAGTAATAATTTGACTTACTAACAGCTTTTCATCAGCCTCAATCTTGCTGAGAATCGCCAAAATAAAATCCGTTTGATGAATTGGGTAGTTTGGGCGAAACACTTTTGAGACCCATCGCACAGAAAGCTTGCCGAATCCTAAATCTTTATTCAAATGTTATTTTGCTGAGCCCTACAATATTTCCAGGGCAAAAGTTATTTGATTAGCTGTTATTCTTCTGTCTTCTTCAATAAGATTTGTAACAGCATCAACCATAAAAAAAATCGATGTTTCTTAGCCTCACGTCCAAGTGTCATCTTCCAGACCTTTCCCTACCATTCCAGAATCAATGAATCTTGTAGACAGCTGTTTTCCTTCGATAATATGGTCATAACCTCTTTGCAAAGCCTCAACAACCTGCCTCCTCTTCCATTCAAATTTAATAAAAAAAATTAATGGTCACTCTCATCTTAAAATGACTAATTTAAATGGTTTACAAAAGCAAGTTGTTTTTAGGAGAATCCTCACTCTTTACTAGTCACTGTATAATTGATGACAAATAACTGGCAGTGAGCTAAGTTGATTAGCTGTTATTCTTCTGTCTTCTTCAATAAGATTTCTAACAGCATCAACCATAAAAAAAAAAAATCGACGTTTCTTAGCCTCACGTCCAAGTGTCATCTTCCAGGCCTTTCCCTACCTTTCCAGAATCAATGAGTCTTGTAGACAGCTGTTTTCCTTCGATAATATGGTCATAACCTGTCTGCAAAGCCTTAACAACCTGCCTCCTCTTCCATTCAAATTTCATGAAAAAATTTAATGGTCACTCTCATCTTAAAATGACTAATTTAAATGGTTTACAAAAGCAAGTTGTTTTTAGGAGAATCCTCACTCTTTACTAGTCACTGTATAATTGATGACAAATAACTGGCAGTGAGCTAAGTTCTTGGTGATGCATACTAATATGCTTTTTTTTCCCTCACCTGCTCGATTTCAAGCAGTGGCAGTATTCCGCACACACACAAATATATATATATATATATATATATATATACACATGCAAACAAAGACACACACTCCCTTTCTCTCAGTCACACACACACACACACACACACACACACACACACACACACACACACACACACACACACACACACACACACACACACACACACACACACACACACACACACATAAGGACTTACTGCCTGAGAGAGGGATGATAGTGGAAGCTGAACTTGCGGGCTTGTGCAAGGTCAAAGGAGTGTGAGACGAGTTGTTTTGGAAGTCCGGCGGGGGTATGAGGCAGGGAAGCTCCAATAGCTTCCGCACCAAATGTCTCTTTGAGGTTTCTGCTTAATCTGGACGAACTTGGCGTCCTAGAGAACGGGCTGCTGTCAGACTCGGATCAGGACCATGCGGGTGCAAAGCTCAGTGTAATCGGGGATGTAGTGAGGAAGGGAAACAACAGAAAGAGCAGGTTTCGAAAGTCACAAGTGGTTTTTGGTTTCTTTGGGTAAAAATTTTGAAAAACTTCACAACCGTCTCTGTGTTTCTTGTCTTCTGTGACCACGTCAGTGTTGCTGTTGTTCTCCTGAAAGGATCGACATTTTGCTCAAACTTGTAGTTCTAACCTTTAGTTTGTTGCACAGTTGAATTTAATATTGACCTATGCTTAATATAAATGTTATAAACCATCTTCCTGCTTATAAACCGTCTGATTTTAATGCGTCTTAGGTAAGATCAGCTCAACTGAAGCTCTTTTGAAGACTTTATTTGATTATTGACCGTCTCTCCTGGTGAATTGTGATAAAACCTAGACTGATGAACTATTCAAACCAAAACCATGTAGTAGAATTTAACAAAGACATTTCATTTACCCGTTAATCTTTTCCTACGACCATCCCTATCTTTTCTCCCTCATTTATGACTTTCTCTCTCGTCTTTCATAGCCGTTTTCATAGACAATTGCTGCCCTTTCTCATGTCTATAACCTTTAGCACTTCAAAGGGGTTTTTATTCTATCATCAACTCGTTTTATCCTGTTTATGAATGACTAATATGTGCTTATCTCTTACATTATGGTCATCTGTTTCATTATATACACTTATACGGTTGAAACTATATATTTCTGTCATTTCCTAATAGTCATCATCAATCTAATATCTATATTACTAGAAGAATCACCCAGAACTCATGACTAAGGGCTTTATATGTAACTGAGGTAAAGAACATAAGAGTATAAGAATTGTGGAGACCGTAAGGGACCATAAGGCCTAAACTAGGCAGTTCCATGTCCCTTACCACCAGTTATCCCTATCCATAAAGATATCTAATCTTCTTTTAAGATAATCAATTGTTTAAGCACTCACTACATGGTTGACCACTCTATTAGTTCGCCAGTTCTTCCCTACTTCCTTCTTTAACCTAATTTTGTCCAATTCAAATTCTAGTATTTTCAAACACCAATTCTCACACACATTTTCTCTCTCCCTCTTTTGTCACACAGCGTGTGTGAGCATATGCATGTGCATGACACACGAACACATACAATCTCTTACAGAGGCAAAAGAACCATAAGTCTGAGGAAGAAACCCGCGAAGTTTAATGCTCTTTCTTTGTTTTTGCTCTTCAACACTCTTAGGTGAAATAACGCCGTTTTTCATACCTTTAATTATATATTTCCTTCCTTTTGAATGATAACTTATATAACCATATTAATGCTAATGATAATGATAATAATTAAAAATTGTAATAATAATGATAATAATTATGGTTAATTATAATAACGATTATAATAAATCAAAGTCCACGAGGCAAGTTCTTCTGGTCCGAGTGAATTCGTTTAGTAATAGCCAGAGCAAAATAAACCGATGTCCAGTATTATATAAAACTCAATAACTTGCAAGTAATACCCCGATTAAGGTAGTTATATAACCTATTGAAACTTTAAACCTCCTTTGAACTGAATAGAATTGTCTGGAGCCAAAAGGAAATGATTTAGTGTCAAAGATTTTGTGCAATGATTCTGAATGGGATGAGCCTTTAAGAAATAGTAAAGACGAGGGAAGACGGTAAATTAGGAAGAGAACGAGGAACCAACGCCAGGAGGCGCTGAGTAGCTGTGGGCTATACGCTTCAGGTAACAATCTCTCTTGGGAATCGAAGAGAAGTGCGGGAATCGAACCTACAACTAAATGAACGTGAGACCAGCACGCTACCGATGACGCCATCGGAGATAAGCTATATCATAGATAAGAAATAGACTACAGGAGACGAAACAATGCTTATTAGGGAAGTTAGCAGAATGACCTAAATTTCAGCTGAATGATAACTAATTTGTGATAAAAAAAAAAGTAAAGTTCAAAGGATTACAAAGGATTACAAAGGCGGAGCATGCCGACAGGAGACCTTTTGATCCATATCTAGGTCGGATGCAAAAAAAAAAAAGAAAAAAAAAAATCATATTAATAATAAATTAAAACTATAATAATGTAAAAATAACAAATAAAATACATAAATAAATGCATAGGTATAGTTGAATAACAAACAAAAAGGTAAATAGTAAATGATTATAAATTGACATATATGTTAGAAGGAAAGGGGAAAGTGTAAAATGGAAGACGTTGCTAATTAGAAAAACAATAAAGCAGCGGAGTAGAGAAAATGAGAGACAAGGTTACGTAATGACCCAAATTAACTGCACCAGGAGAAGAGTGAGTGAAGTCTTCCAAGTTTAAGAAAGGAGATTAACGTGCGGGGAAGATTAGCCCTTTACTACTTAAGGCTTCCTTCAGAGTGAATAAAATAGCTTGGCGTTAAAATAAACTTCTTAGTAAACCTAGATTTTTTATCGTTTTATTTATTTATTTATTTTTATTTATATCATTATTATTATTATTATTATTATTATTATTATTATTATTATTATTATTATTATTTTTTTTTTTTTTTTTTTTTTTTTTTTTTTTTTTTTGAGTGAAGAATCAGTGAGGACAAAAGTTAAAGATATCTGAACCAAAGAAAACCATCTAACGTTAACCAGAATAAAACTCCTTAAGGTCTCAGATTATTTTCGTTAGAATTCACAGAGCTAAAATTAAGTACTTGGGTTAACCAACTTCCTGAATCAGAGCTCAAGAAAAAAGTTGGAAAAAAAAATCTGAAAAAAAATGCACAAATTGACACCGGACAAGTAAAATCAGTCAAGAACGTGAATATCATCCATAGAGCCACTGAAATCCTGGAAAACATTTTTCAAGAATAGAATGAGTGATGATAAGATTGAGAACGAAAAAATATGGAAAATGAAAAAAAAATCGACTCGATACTCAAAGGCTGAAAAAATATCGAACTCGTAAAAGTACGAAAATTTCTTGTTACAGGAATTAGCAATCAAACCGTCTATTAAAACTATTAATCATTAAATCACTTCTCTACAGTGGCGAATTTCAATACATGTATTTGCTGGATGATTTTGTAAGTCTGAAGGTAGGGTTTTGTATCGAAGGGACTAAAAATATTATACACACAAGTGACATTTCCCTGTAAATGGCTAACAAGCCAAAACTTAGTGGTAAAATTTTCTAAGTTTCTTATCTTTTCACCAAAATCAACAAGTCCTTTTTTTATTTTTATTTTTTATTTATTTATTTATTTATTTTTGAGGCTGAGGGTAAATTATTCAACGGTGAAAGACAAGGGCAATAATACTTTTTGAGAGTAAGAGATTTTGAGAATGAAATTTTCTGTATCTTGTTGCATTACTTCTGACCAGGGTTGTGAGCCAGGATCAGGGATGGCTAGTCATCCACAAGAGGCTAAGATAGAAAGGGGAAACAAATGATTAATATGCAGGTGTGTAGTATGTGTTGGAAAATTACTTCGCTGGCTCCCTGCCTAATAAAGAGGAAGAAGCCTTTTTATGTATAGTTACTTAAGACCATAACATAAGAATGAAGGAGACTGCAACAGACCATAAGGCCTACACTAGGCAGTTCCATAGAAAGATATACAGAAAACTGTAGAAAAAATTATTAGCAAGAACGAGATCATAACATTCATTTTAGGCATAACATAAGAATGAAGGAGACTGCAAGAGACCATGAGGCCTACACTAGGCAGTTCCATAGACAGACATATAGAAAACTGTAGAAAAAATTCGTTAGTAACAAGGAGATCATAACATTCATTTTAGGCAACAGAAAGGTAATAGTGGTTTTTTTTTTTTTTTTTTTTTTTTTTTTTTTTTTTTTTTTGCGAAACGTTCCTATAAGGCTGATAGCGGTTGATGTTGGCCTCAACAAATGAATGAAGCTAAAAGACTTGACAGGAAATAATTGAAGTTTAACAGGAAGTAGATTGTAAAAGCGTGAAGATATAACGATCAGAGAATATATCGGATGAACATTCACTGTAGTGTACTACGTGACTTCAATAAAAGTGCATTCAGTGGCAAAGGTACGTTATTGAAAAAAACACACTGAAACATTTTGAAAAATATCCCAGAGTCCATACGATATTACTGATGATTATGGGCCAACGAAATTATTTGCAAAAATGTTTCATAAAATAATCATGCATATCTGTCAATATCATATGAATTTAGGGGCTTCAGAATAATACACGAAACAATGTTTTAAAGACTATGTCATGCAGATGCCATGCAACATAGAAACAAAAGGAAAAAGATATCATGCAAGTCGTTCTGTAATATATCGAAAGTTGATTAGGCAATGTTATTGATGAATTCAGTTGAAAGATAAAAGGCATTAGTATAATTCTATAACATATGAATGTAGATATGTAATAATAAAACTTGAAATTATCCCTGTATATACAGAAATTCACTTCAAACTGTTTTATGTTAACGTCACTGGTCTCAATAAGAAATACTTTATAATACTTTTATAAAGCGTTGGTATCGGAGCGTACCTCGTAAGTACGCTGTCTGTGTTTTCATACTTAAAGACTATCAGGAATTAATATTTCCTTTTTTTCAAGCAAATAGGACAAAGATTGCGGCTTCAGACGGAGCTGATCTAATTACCAGAAGCTCTATCTAAGTAGAAGAAGAATTTAGGTGGGAATGGTCGAGGTGGTGGTAGTTGTGATGGTGATGGTTGTGGTGTTTGTGGTAGTTGTGGTTGTGGTTATGGGCGTGATAGTGGTGGTGACATTGTTAGTGGTGCTGATGATAGTATAGGGTTGGTGGTAGTGGTTGCAGTGGCTGTGATAACGTGGTGGTATAGGTGGAAATAGTAATATTGGTGCTAAGGGATGGTGATGGTGGTAACGGTGATAGAGGTAGTGAAATTGCTGGTGCTATGAGCAGAAACGGTGATGGTGATGTTCATAAGAGTCCTTGTATTCTCGCTGGTGCTCGTTGTGATAATGGCAACACTGATGACGGAAATGGCAATGACAATGGTGATAACACCACCACCAGTATAAACACAAAAAAAACGCTTTATAAAACATGTCGCCTCAAACAACGATTTCACAAAATGATATCCACACCCTCCCCTCCCCCTTCCCTCTCCCCCTCCCCCTTCCCTCTCCCCCTCCCCCTTCCCTCTCTCACTCCCCTTCCCTCTCTCCCTCCCCCTTCCCTCTCTCCCTCCCCCTTCCCTTTCTCCCTCCCCCTCCCCTTCCCTCTCTCCATCCCTCTTCCTTCTCCCTCTACCCCTTAACTCTCCCCTCCCCTTCCCTCTCTCCCTCCACCTTCCCTCTCTCCCTCCCCCTTCTCTTTCTCCCTCCCCCTCCCCTTCCCTCTCTCCATCCCTCTTCCTTCTCCCTCTACCCCTTAACTCTCCCCCTCCCCCTTCCCTCCCCCTCTCCTTCCCTTTCCCCTTCCCCTTCCCTCTCCCCTCCCCCCTTCCCACCTCCCAATAAAAAAAACCCTACCCAGCCCCATAATAGACACCATATCATATAAGTAAATCGTAAAATGTCAATATGATGTGGATCACGTTTTAATACTGGGAAGACTCGACGCTGGGGTCTATGTCGGGCTGATAACAGTAGCCATGTGTGTGTCACATTAGCTTTGCTGACAAATGTATTAAACAATGCGAACATTTTCGCCATTATAGGTCCCTGGACTGCCAAAGTTGTCCCTGTCGACGCGCCATCAGTACCGCCATCAGTATCCTAACACCAGAGAAATAAATAGAGAAATAAATAGAGAAATAAATAGATAAATTGATACATAGAGATGTAAAAAGATGAATAGATGTCATTTTCTTATTGTAAATATAATCTATTTGTTTGCTTTTATTCATTAATATAGGTAAATTTATCTTTTTTATTTATTTATATATTCATGTTTTTAGTTGTTCCTTCATCTATTAAATTATTTAGTCATTCATTCATTTATATATTCATTTATCTATTTATTCATTTAATTATTTAATCATTTATTCATTTATTTATTCATTTATTCATTTATTCATTTATTCATTTATTCATGTATTCATTCATTATTCATTTATTCATTTATTCATTTATTCATTTATTCATTTATTCATTTATTCATTTATTCATCTATTCATTTATTCCTTTATTCCTTTATTCATTTATTCATTTATTCATTTATCCATTTATTCCTTTATTCCTTTATTCATTTATTGTGGAGGGGATAACAATGCAGTGAATAATTTTTCTTTCCTAACCATATTAATATAGAGACAATCGTTGTATAGATACATATATTTTAAAATATAGCAACTGCCTTTTTCAGATGATGAAATAGTTTTATATCTATCGTTTTAAAACTATCATTTCCACCATACTTTATTATAGTTATTTCCAGGCGATTTTCTTTTTTTTTACTCTCTTGATCAATCATTTATGTTTGTGATGTTCTTTAGATATTCAATTCTGATTAGCGTTGAAGGAATATTATCGTAGTAAAGAACTTATAATTTTGATCGATCATTTTTGTATATATATATATATATATATATATATATATATATATATATATATATATATATATATACATATATATATATATATATATAAATATATATATATATATATATATATATATATATGCTTCATTGAAAGTGATGGCTAACTGTAAATTTATTATTTTATTAAATGTATTTTCCATATGTCTTACTATGGACTTAAACATCACTTTCAATGAAGTATGTAAAAGAGAAAATATCCTGCCCTTATATACTATCAATACACACACACACACACACACACACACACACACACACACACACACACACACACACACACACACATATATATATATATATATATATATATATATATATATATATATATGTATATATCTATATATTACATATATATATATATATATATATATAGGTATATATATGTATATATGTATATATATATATTATGTTATATGTATACATATGCATAAATATATATATATATATATATATATATATATATTCATCCTGATTAACAATGAGGTAATGTGATAGAAGTAGAGAAGTTGTGGTTCTTTTGATCAATCCTTTGATGATGATGATGATGATTATTATTATTATTATTATTATTATTATTATTATTATCATTATCATCATCATCATCATCAGTATTATTATCAGTATTATTATTTTCATATGTATTACTCTGGTGAACGCACTGCCCGGTTTCCGTAATGAAGGTGGTTAAGATTTCCATTCCGAGCGACTTTACCCGTAATGAGTTCCGCTGTTATCGGCAAGAGTATGTGACATCAATGTATTGAGGTTGTTAGTACGGATAGCAACCCTTAAATTAGGCGACGCCTTGCCTAAAGTCCTTTGTCACCCACAACCAATCTTTTTTATTCAGTTAAAGAACGGGTTTTAGGTCCGGAGACCCGGTGGGTGATGTGGGATGTTGTTTAGTCCGGAGACTGAGTTTTGGGAGAATTCAATCGTGTGGGCCATTGGGTTAGGTAAGTATAAGAAGTGGGGAACCGTATTTAACGTGTCAGAGGTGGTTCTAAAGCAATGGTGGTATTTGAAGAGGAAGTTTACGAATAAAACCAACACGGATGAAATAAGAAATAATAGTAATCAATATACATATTTTCTTATTAAAAGTCAGGTGAATTTAGACATGAATACCGCCGTCTTACTGTATATAGTACGCCAAATGATAGAAAATGTGGCAGGTTGCAGTGGGACCCGCCAATTTGGACATCTCTTTTACATGAGAGAAAATGTGAGACTTTTTTTTCAATAGCCCTTTTTAAACATATAATATTTTTTCTCGAAAAATATATCCAATAATCAATTTTGAAATTATAAGAAATTAAAGTTTCTAGGTTGGTAGGGGGGGCAACTACCTTTTTTTTTTTTTTTGAAGAACCTAGTCAATAATTGAGTTTTGAAATTATAACAAATTGATATGTCTACAAAGGAAATACAAAGGTTATTTTTCAGAATAATCCACAGTAATAGTTGTTTTGAAAATAAGAGATACGTACGATTTAGAAATATAAATGACAAAATAATACCCATTATTACAAGTGCATAGGCATAGAATGTAACCTAACATCTAATATAGGGTTCTTGCGTTGAAGTAGTTGATGATGTATATATATATATATATATATATATATATATATATATATATATATATATATATATATATATGCAGGTAACCACTAAGGAAATGGGAAGAAAACAATAATTTCCAAGCGCTTTCGTGTAATTGCAGATAGCAAAATTTGTGGATCACGTGTCGTTTTTAGTGATCTTTCTGCATATATATATATATATATATATATATATATATATATATATATATATATATATATATATATATATATAATATACCGTGAAGGCAGTGAGATGAGAGCTGGAGAATTGCGACGGTGATGTGGAAGCAGTGGCTAGCAGGAAGGATCATAGCAGGCCTTTTGACTCTGTCCGCACAACGAATTTCATCGAGAAGCTGCAAAATGGTGCGGCAAGATCTAGGAAAGGCAGTGCGGACCTTAGCGAGAGAGATGGGCGTCGGAGTGGCAATTATGAAGAAAACGCTGAACGAGAATCTTCACTACTTCTCATACAAGAGGCGCAAGGACCAACTACTCACCACCAAGGCCCAAGAGAACAGCTTTACCAAAGCCAAGAAACTCTTCAACAAGGTCAAATGCCCATTCGAGCCGGGATGCTCTGGTTCTCAGACGAGAAGAACTTCTGCCAGGACCGGTTGCACAACGCGCAGAACAACAGGTGGCTAGCCTACAGTCCGCACGAAGTCCCGTGCTTCATGAAGACCAAGTTCCCTCAGACTGTGGTGGTCTTTGAGTGTGTTTTCAGCAAAGGCCACATCATGCCGCCCCACATCTTTGAAGGACTCAGACTCACTTTAGATGGCTATATTGAGTTGCTGTTTACTCTTGTCAAGCACTGGGTGGAGAGGGTGGCTGCGGGAAGACCATATGTGTGGCAGAAGGACTCAGCTCCGTGTTGCACGTCCGGGAAAACCCAGAAGTGGCTGTCTGAGAACTTGTACGACTTTACCAGTCCCAACATCTGGCCCCCCAACTCCCCTGATTCCATCCCCACGGACTATTATGAGTGGAGCGTTGTTGAACAAGACACCAATCGTACCGCCATCAACACCAAGGACGAGCTGATTCCCAGGATCAAACTGGTGTTCAGGCGTCTCTCGAAGGACACCGCGAAGGCCACTTGCTGTAGGTTCAGGTCCCACCTGGAGGCCGTATTGGAGGCTCAGGGCAACTTCTTTGAGTGGGCAGCATCACGCAAAAGGTCCTTTAAGAGATACAGTTTGAATTTTGAGAATACATCAGTTTTTGGTCAAAATACGACGTTTTTCTTTTCGAAAAAGTGTCAAATTTATCCCGAACATCATGTATATACACAAACACACACACACACACACACACACACACACACACACACACACACACACACACACACACACACACACACACACACACACAC
>NC_134800.1:6630814-6635814 GCF_046742065.1 Oratosquilla oratoria | reverse complement strand
TTGAAAATCACATTATTGTATAATTTCTGGTATTTATCTAAAATATTTTTGTGACTGAAAAAGAAAAGAAAAATGTGTTAGGTAAGTATTTATATTTCTTCTTTTCTATGATAACTTTTCCTTTTTATATTATGCTATGTATATAAAACCAGAGTTGGAATATCAAGGCATCATGATTTATCACATTATAGGTAATAAGAATTTTTATGTCATTATTTATCCACACTTTTCCCTACACAGACTGTTAAACGAAGTTATAAACGTTAAATAATGGTATTTATTGGCACCTCGCATTTCTTTTTTTATAGTAAAAGGCTTATATCTAATCGTAAAAAAAATATTAATCTCATCTTGTATTTCATTTTCACTCCACTGCCATCCATGTAACTTGCGTTTGGGTATCTGCATGTATGTTTTATGTATATATATATATATATATATATATATATATATATGAGTAATTCGCGAGTGGACAGCGACATCAATCAGATAATTTATATGATCGTTGCGCAGAGGATTCGAACCTACTGCTCTTGCGCCTGAGAGGCTCCCAAGTCAGTGCCTTAGACCGCTCAGCTATCGGTGGTTAAAACTCTTCCAACTCGAAGCGCTACTTATATATATATATATATATATATATATATATATATATATATATATATATATTAATTGTGTATGTGTGTGTGTGCCTGTCTGTCTATCTGTCTGTCTGTGTGCGTGCGAGCGGCAATGCCTGCACGTGTGCCCTTACTCAGCAATAAGGACACAGATATTAAAACTTTGTATGAATCATGTCGCCATAGCATGGCCAAGAGAAAAATTTAGACAACTAATCAGAACAGATCTTCGACATTCAAAGGAATTTATGCGAAACACGAAACGTGATGACCATATTTCCTTTCTATTTCTTGTTTTTATCTTTGATGAATGATGTGGATGGTAGACTTATCCTCCTCTTATCTATCACCAGCTATTGAATTCCGTATATCAAACAAGGAAAGTTTAGCTGACGTGTATGTATTGAAGAGTTTTGATTTGGGTTCTTCAACGCTGAGGCATTTAGTCCCAGGTGGGCGGGGCTTATATGCAAAGTTTCAACGTGAACTTTTGCTTTAGTTTCTCTGTCTTAGCATCATATTACTCTCTTTATGTCTTACAGTTTCCTATATATTGTTTTGTATGACTTATTAGCACAATGTACAGTTTACACCTTGATAAAATCGTTTAAAATTAGAAAGAAAAAAAATCATTAAGGGGCAACTTTAGTAAAGAAGTAAATTTGGATACGCGTCAGATCGTGAGTTTGTCTGAATTAGATCAAATTGACTGAAATCAATCAAATTATGCACAAGCGTCATCGTAGTCAATGAACTATCCCAAATCGCTGAGTCATTTCCTTTCTTTCCAAAATATTTTCTAACTCCATTTTCTTTTTTCTAATTAAAGATTTCATTCTGTTTACCAACACATGATCTTATTGGTGTTAGAGTTGTGCCTGCACACAACAGGAAAACTTGAGAGGATTTAACGAGACAAACGTTGTACCACTATTAATGATTTCGTTCCCACACAATATTTCCTTTTTCAGTTTACTATTTTCGAATTTATCCCTATACGTTTTCGTGGATTAAAATCTCTAAGATTTTTTTTTTTTAATACCTATACAACGAATTTTTCATACAAGCAATTGTATCCACAGTAAGCATCACGTTAACATAAGAAAACAAAAAAACGTAGAGACTTAGCAACTTCTCCTCAAACTTGATGACCCCCTTATGGATCGATAGCCTTAAAAAAAAAAATGTATATATATATATATATATATATATATATATATCATTGTCTTCTGGATATCAAACGTTTGTTTTGTTCATCGTAGAAAAGTATCCTTATGTGTATGTAGACTATAAACTGGTAAAGGTGTCCTCAATCGGTCTTTTATAATATTTTGCCTCATCACAAAATGTTCCTCTGGTAACATGGTCATTCTTTTTGCTGTAGATGCCTTTCCCTTTCCCTCATCCTTTGCGTTTATATCTTCAATTCTCTTTTGTCCCAAAACTTTTTGTTCAGTACACAGGCCAGCCGATTTATCTCACCACTTTTTATTGTATACTGTACATCCACCAATCTTTTTTTTATTTCTCTCCGAACACCTTAAAGTTGATTAACCTAACAATACTTTCATTTCTATTTGTATGTTTATTTAACTATTTTGTTTATGTATTTGTTTATTCAACTATTTTGTATTTGTTTATTTATTTTTGTGTTTATCTATTTTTCATCGATTTTTGTCTAATAGTTCTATTAGTATTTATTGAAAATAACTATGTCCAGCCCTACTTCCAACTATTCAGTCGGTTCATGTACAAATAAAGTGGTTTAGACTCAAGAAAAAGAGAAATATCACAACACTTTGATATACGTTCTTCCAAGAAAAGAACTGCATATAGAACAGATTTCGTTTCTCATCAGCTTAACAGATATTTGAAAAAAGGAAGACTACTATAATCTATTATTTACTACAGAATCTTCCGTGAGCTATCCTCTTGCATCAGGAAAGCAAAGGAAAATTATCCTTTACATCTAAAGAGATTTTTATATCTCTTCCGCGAAAAGATGTTCAGAGGAAAATATCTGCTTGCTAAGGGAGGTGAGGGAAACCTTGCACCGTACAGTTTGTATATTGTGAGTTTCAGCAAAACTTGTAGATTTAACAACACAATACATGATCTTACAGCTCGTCTTCCTTTGTCAATTAAAGCTACGGTTACATTAGTCAACGAAATGGTTGGATTCCAGCGATTCAGTTGGATTTGGTCCAAGATTAGAATGGAACCGTAACAAAAAGTTTGGACGAAATCCAACAGAATCATTGGAATTCAACCATTCCGTTCACTATTGTAACCGTAGCTTAGACGTAGCTACAGGTGAGGTTACATTAGTCAACGAAATGGTTTGATTCCAGCGATTCAGTTGGATTTCGTCCAAGGTTAGAATGGAACCATAACAAAAAGTTTGGACGAAATCCAACTGAATCATGTCTCGTATAAGTGTCAATTGTAGGAATTATATGGTGGGTCTCATTGGGTTGAATGCTCTTTCAATTAAAGCTACGGTTACATTAGTCATCGAAATTGTTGGATTCCAATGATTCTGTTGAATTTCGTCCACGGTTGGAGCGTAACCGTAACAAAATGTTTGAACGAAATCCAACTGAATGACTGGAATCCATCCATTCCGTTGACTAGTGTAACCGTAGCTTAGACGTAGCCACAGGTGAGGTGCACATTTGTTCTCGAAAAGTTCTTATAATTCCTCGTAAAAAATTTAATTGTAAAAATAGGGTGTCATTAGGTTGAATGCTATGTCAATTAAAGCTACGGATACATTAGTCAGCGAAATGGTTGGATTCCAGCGATTTAGTTGGATTTCGTTCAAGGCTATAGTTTGGACAAAATCCAACAGAATCATTGGAATCCAAACATTCCATTGAGTAGTGTGACCGTAGCTTAGACGTAGCTACAGGTGAGGTGCGCCAGTCTCCAAAAGTTCTTATGTCTAGTAAAAATGTCAATTGTAGGAATGATATAGGTGGGTGCCGTTGGGTTGAATCTGTGAATTGAATGAGAACTTTATACCTGAATCTGTGTACAAATTGAAAAGCTATGATTGAATTCGACCACTTCTGGGAATCCAAACATAAGAACATAAGAATGAAGGAGACTGCAAGAGACCATAAGGCCTACACTAGGCAGCTCCGTATCCATCGCCACCTGTCATCCCCAACCATAAAGTTGTCTAATCGTTTCTTAAAACAACTTATAGTTTCACCGCGTACTACATGGTTACTAAGCCTATTCTATTCGTCGACCACCCTATTAGTAAACCAATTTTTACCTATTTCCTTCTTAAATCTAAATTTGTCCAGTTTAAATCCATTACAAAGTCACACTACAAAGGCAATGACCTTGACGATAAAAAAGGTTTCTACTGACCTGACCTGACCCCATTTTACTTAAACCCCCGTCACACATTCAAGATTCTCATCAAAGGTTGTAAATCTAAAAATCTGGAAGACGACTTCCTTTACTTTATTCTCTACTTCCGTAAGGACAATTCAACAATGTCTAATATTGGTATAGGTTTAACCTCTCTTATTTCATCATTCATCTCCTCAATATATGACGCAAAGGTGATTTCACATTTGGAGATTCGAAAAATAGAAAATTGTAACCTAAGTCAGTTTTATTTAAACGACTATCATGCGGCCCCTTTTGATTATTCAATTGAATATAAACATTTAACTTTAAAGAACAAAGCAAAAGGTACCTCAATTGACATACTATTGTTAAACTTTTACCATAAAAGTTGATGAACTCTGGACATTTTTACAATAATACTAGTGTATAAAAAATCCCTTTCTGTAAAGTTAGAATTTCCAGTAAAGTTGAAAAGTGAAAACAGTAGAGGAAAAGGTGCATGAATTGGTTTATTATTGTAAGGCTTATGCCATGTGTTGAAAATCTCATGAAAATTTTAGCTATACTACTAGTGTACCAAAAATGTCTGACTGTTAAGCTGGAATTCGATGTAAAGTAAAAATTTAGATTAATACAGTAGCGCTATACCGTAGACTTTCACCTAGATAGTAGTTTTAAACATTCAAGCTTAGGATCTTTAGTCACCTGATAAAAGACACTCTCATATCACATGGACCACGGCAGGTCACACTCGGTTTAGTAGTTTTAAACATTCAAGCTTAGGATCTTTAGTCACCTGATAAAAGACTCTCTCATATCACATGGACCACGGCAGGTCACACTCGGTTTCACTTTGCTGAAGCGAGACCCAGTTAGTGGGAACCAGACCTATGAACGAGCACCACACCAGCTCCATGTCCACGTTACATCCATGGAAAGGGCATTTGCCTTGTTAGAGGGTTCCAGGAAAAGCATGTGTTATTTGAAAAACACTTCAGCACGTTCAGGGAATCGGTT
>NC_134800.1:6623314-6625814 GCF_046742065.1 Oratosquilla oratoria | reverse complement strand
TTAAAACGAACGTGAAAAAAATAGCCAATAGTCCATCTAATAATTAAATCAACATGAAGCAATATATACTAAATCAATGAAAAAATATTTTTTTCGTAATTTTTCAAAACAAGAAATTGTTTGACACGAACATAAAACAACTAGCCAATGGTCTATCTGTCAGGTGAAAAAAAAAAATTGCCAATTGGGTGAAGAAAACATGTTAAGTCCACACAATAATATTCCCCCAAAGGAACAAAATTACTTAACAGCAAATATGACGACTAGACACTTAAAACAGAAACAAATTTTTATCAAAATAAGTTCAAGTAAAGCATTAATCTTTCAGTTGTTTTTCCCCTGTAGGAAAAAAAAATAATTTCAATATAAAACAAACATTACCAAGAAAACGATAAGTTTATCAACAATCACATCTTCCAAACATAAACAACAAAACCCATTAAAAACCCTACTACGCAAAACCCCCATGAAACATTGAACTACCAATGAACAATGCTGGATTAATAGTGACGTTGCAAATGAAAGACGAATTAATTTAACTCGGTTCGAGAACTGAGACCTTTTCCCAATGTGATCCACTCAATCGAATCCGAGTTGCAAGTCGTCTGTTCTCATTTCCATCACAGAATTACACTCGACTGATTAAGTCCCAAGTGGATTCGGATTATTCAATCCATCCATTAAAAGTTGTCTTTTTATGCGTAATGGGTCTTATGTGATTTCGATTTCACACATAAATGTATATATGTATGTACATGCATATATGTTTATATATATATATATATATATATATATATATATATATATGTGTGTGTGTGTGTGTGTGTGTGTGTGTGTGTGTGTGTGTGTGTGTGTGTGTGTGTATTCACCTCGGATCTGCTGCAGTCTCTGTCGAGACAGCCAGACACCACCCTACGGCAGTGAGCTCAGAGCTCATTATTTGCCTATCTCTGGGTAGGTCTGTGTGTGTGTGTGTGTATGTATGTGTGTATAGGTATATATGTAAGTAGATATATATATAATATGTATTTATGTATGTATATGTATATATGCCTGTCCCCTTTATACACACACTTGTACACACATACACACACATTTGTATATATGTTTATATATTTGCAGATCCATATATAACCCACACATACACATAGACACACACACACACACACACACACACACACACACACACACACACACACACACACACACACACACACACACACACACACACACACATATATATATATATATATATATATATATATATATATATATAATATATATGTATGTATATATAGGGAGTAACAAGAAATAACGAATAGATTTAAGGAAATCCCACAGTGGTGACAAATGAAAAGAATATGTAAAGATATATATATATTTCAATTCTAATAAGGAATCTTCATCAGTGCAAAAATATCATACAAATCATAAGGGCGTATATACAAAAATTCAAATTACATGACCTCGCGTTTGTAGTTTACCCAATGACCTGACCTGATTAAGAGCAAATAGAAGTTATTAAATACCTATTGTCCAAACACGAACAACAAAATAGTTTGCAATTAGTTCTTTAAACTTTCCAACTATTTGTGTTACGTCCTCCACCCTCCCTCGCGAAAAAATTAATGTCCAAAAGACATCAGGATTTTATATATTTTTCATACCCAGTGTGAACATATATATGTTAGACAGGTGCGATAGTGTTTGAGCTGTCAGTAAAAATAAGAATAAAATTTTAGATTTGTAACTAATTCAATTTTACTTCTTTAACTATGTGAAGCATTGAAAATTTGTTATTGATTGAAAAGAAAACGTTCATTTAGCTCACAAACGAAACAGTTACTTCAAAAGAAGAATATTTCAATTGCCGTACATCACAAACTCCTTTAATCTCAACTTCTCGATAAGACAATGAGGACTTGAACTAAAAAGACCTTACTGAGATCACTGAGTATGTGACTCGATTCTTTTTGTAAATGTATACTTGGTTTTTTATATGTCTTCATTATACTGAAGATTACTGATTGGGATATGAAAATAAGTATATGTTATTCACATTTCTTTTTTGTTTCTTAATATTGTGGAAGGTGCTTTTATGTTTAAGGTAAAGAAATAGTTGACCTTGGAGTATATTTGTACGTGTGTGTGTGTGTATGTGTGTGTGTGTGTGTGTGTGTGTGTGTGTGTGTGTGTGTGTGTGTGTGTGCTTGTGTGTGCTTGTATACGTGTGTGCGTGTGTGTTGTGTGTGTGTCTGTGTGTGTAATAATAATAATAATAACAATGATAATAGTAATAATAACAATGGTAATAATAAACGTTTTATCAAGTTAACAACGGTACAAAATTATACTGACATTATACAATTTGTTTAAATCTTACAACTAGTCTAACATAGTTGCATAATGTACAGGGCGTTGTTGTTAGTGGCAATCTTTCCTTTGTGATAACCTGGTGTTCTGGACCTTATCAATGACGATAAGGTGGTCGTCCGTTGTT
>NC_134800.1:6613314-6618314 GCF_046742065.1 Oratosquilla oratoria | reverse complement strand
AACTGCCAGTGTCTCCATTATCTTTGTTTCTATTATCATTCGTCCTTTTTTGTCTCTCTAAAAGTTTTGTTAATTTTTTTTTTTCGTCACTGACTCGATCAAATTGGAAGGTGTCATATTGAAAAAATGGTGAAGTGATTGAATCTTGGTTCAGAACACTTGTCAAATTTTAGATTATGTATCTAGAAATAAACAAGGTGAATCGTGACTGTAAGCAGTGCAAGCCAGTGAGTAGTACTTTAGTATATTGGAAAAAAAAATGAAAAAAATGTAATGAAATTCTATAAAAAATAAAATATTCAAATGTGCCACATTAGTGACAAAAAACAAACAAAAAAGCAAAAAAGTAAAAACAGGATGAGAAGCAGTTTCAAAGAGTATTTTTTCAGTAACCATAATAGGACTTTTTATCAGATCTAAGGCATTTAGTTCACCAAATGCAAGAATTAAAACTGCCAACCGCATTTCTTTTCCTAAAAAGAGCGACAACGTTTGATTCAACAACTTTTCAATGTTTTTGAAGATTTATGAAAGGGAAATGAATTGGAACAAGTGTATTAACATTTTGAAATTTAATAGTGTTGTCGTTAACTGTTCACCAGTTTTCTGTAAATACTATCACGACTTACATCGAAGAAGAGAGTCTTGAAGAGGCTTTATGGGTCTTTCTAAAATAAGTTATTTTAACTATTAAATTTTCTTTAGAATTCCTCTCCTCTCTCCTCAAAAGGGGTTTTTGTCGCGCTTTTCTCAAAATCAAGGAACTTATGGTCTTTATTTTGTCTTTTTTTTCCAATTCGAAAGTTTTGTATTCCTCCCTGAAGACAATTTTCTCTTCATGGAAGGGGTGGTCAAAGTACCCGCACACACGCACACGCACACACACACACACACACACACACACACACACACACACACACACACACACACACACACACACAC
Organism: Oratosquilla oratoria; assembly: GCF_046742065.1. NCBI lineage: Eukaryota > Metazoa > Arthropoda > Malacostraca > Stomatopoda > Squillidae > Oratosquilla > Oratosquilla oratoria. The sequence continues at coordinate 6,617,372 of NC_134800.1, read as the reverse complement.
ACACACACACACACACACGCACAAATACACTCCAAATAAATAAGACCCATTCAACCAATCCTTTCATCTTAGCACTTCGAAGATGAAGAAGGCATCCTACTCCTCACTTCATTTATTTTTCAAAAGCAATGCAGCGAGACTCAGCTCTTCCATAACAAACCTAAGAGACATTCGAAGTTTGTTTACTTCTACCAGTTTACTCTATGGCGACCGTCCCTCTTCATTCGCTCAAAACTTAATCAATGAAAAGACGCGAAGACCATTCCTTTGAGTCGCGTCATCGCTTCATAATTCAGCGTTTGTCTCTTTACCTCTGTGTCTCTCATCCCTCCTAGACAGGTACACAACGTTCATTCAAAACTCTCTTTACCTGAATCATGTCCAGAACTTGTCCATTCACCCTCTTACACACCTCTACATAATCCATTAATGCTCTCTCGACTACCCTTTCATCAACGACCCTGGTCCAAGTATACTTACATATGTCTTTCTTATTAAACACTAAATTTAATACCATCAGCTCTCTTCCAATATTCATCCTCAACGATTTCTTCTCGCGTTTATTCTTTCCTGGCAATTCATACTGGCTCATCTTGTATAGTATATAAATCCTTCAATATGACATTAACATTTCTTCCAAATATCCCCACAAACTCATTTAAGCCATTCTAATGTTTTCGTCTATCTTCTGTTTGTTTTTGTTTTCAATACCACGGCCATATGCGCTCATACCCATACCTTTTAACCTACTCTTATTTTTACCCATAATGCCCTAGATGATATTTCCTGTCTTAGAACCACACATTTACATTATGTTTCAACAACGAAGCCACTTCTTGTCTCCTTCGCCGTCACCTTACTGCCGATATACTACTTATCAGTCTCAAATATAAACTCATTTTTTCTTTTCAGCTTAGTTTCAATCAACCATAACAATCCATCTCTCTTTTCACAAACATATAACCAATCTCCTCCTCTTTAATTCACATGCATGCACACTCAAGGAGCCAATTACAAGAGTTCTAGTTGGAGTTTTCGTTATGGACTTTATTTTGCTTCGACTCTTCGTTAAGGAAAATGACAGAAAACGGGAATCTCTGATCTTTCTCTCCTTCCTCTTCAGTCGCCTTTTACGGTATCAACGGAAACATAGTGACGACTTCTTATCCCCTTACCATAAGATTATACAAAAATTAAGAAGTAGAGCGATTGGTGATTTATATCAAGGAGACAGCACAAAGGAAAGTGAGGAAAAGAATTAAAACGGTTCAGTATCTTTTATGAAAGTAACAGTTGTCAACAAAACTAACGAGTTAAACACCATGTGAGAACGAAGTCTTTCTTTGTACGACGTTTCGCCCTTATTTGTACTTGAAAAAGCTGTAATAAGCAGTATTTCTTTATAAGTAGGGATTAGTTTTACAAAGATTAATATGTAACTCTTGCCCGTAGAAGTTACTACAAAGCTCCCGTGCAAGTCTAATGTCAGCACCAACGTAAAATTCTTCTTACAATGACTTGTTAATTGGTTTTATTCTAAATAAAAACAATTGATTTTATTCAGTTAAGGTGCGTCCACACAAAGAGGAGATGGAACTATGACAGTTGTAATGTTATTGACTTCAGGATTCTCTCTTTAATGAATAAAATCGCTTGGCAAAATAAAGAAAACATATTTAAAGCTGCATTACCCGATAAAGTGTGTGTGTGTGTGTGTGTTGGTAGGGTTATACAAAGTAAATTTATGCATTGCCTTGGGTGTGAAAATTGAGAAAATAATAACGATAAAGATACATCATGAAAGACAAGACGTATGGGGTGGGATATCCTAATGAATATAGATTCGATGAAATGAACATCTAATTGATATACTAAAATGCCTTTCTTATTAATGATTTTACCCAATTTATCATTTTTGTCCATTTCCCTCTCCTTCTGCTTATGGATTCATTATCAACAGATATATATCTTGTCATTCATTTTCTTATTTTAATTCATTGTAATTCTTTGATGACTGTTTTACTCAAAACAAGATACACAAGGATTTATTTACTTAAACAATTCGCTTCCAAGTACTGAAAGTATCATATTACATGCCTTTAGAATTGCATACATATTAGGCTATGTGATTCCTGAAGAGGAAAAATATAGTCTAATTAGTAAAAGAAAAAGATACATTATCTCATTTCTGCCTCTCAAGGACCATACAAATGAGAAGAGTTCCTCCAAGAATGGAAGTAAAAAAAGAAATAAGATAAAAATATAAATAAAGAATAATAAACTGATAAATAATGGACGATGATCAGGAAGTAAAGTGTACTTACGGTGAAATACGGCAATATTTTCTCAAATGAAGACAAATGTTTATGGTGATTTTATTACAAAAAAAATGGAGATCCTATAATCTATATCATAGTTGAATGTCAAAACATACACACACATACACACACATACACACGCACACACACACACACACACACACACACACACACACACACACACACACACACACACACACACACACACACACACACACACACACACACACACACACACACGCACTCGTATGTGTGTATATATATATATATATATATATATATATATATATATATATGCATACGTCAGTAGGTATCTAATTAAATTCACAAATATAAAAATGCACATAAAAATAAGATAAAAAGATATGTACATATTTAAAAAAGTAATGATGTATTAAAGCATATTATTGAATGAAAAAGACTAATATAATAGAATAACCCATTAATAACAATAGAACTAATAATAGGAGTAATTTAATGAAGTCTAGGTTCAGGAGAATATAAGTGAAATTATGAGTCTATGAGAGTACTTATGAGTGATTAAGACAAGCCATCATACTGCAACAGTGGAAGTATAAAAAACAAATAAAATAATTTGTCCGTAATTAAAACTAAATCGAAAATTCTCACTTGTTACTAAAAACATGAGTACTTTGAAACATAATAGAAAAAAAATATACAAATTGTCTGTTTCAACACACTTGACTTGGGTCACCATACTTGAATTCTTACAAAATTCTCACTTTAGTTGTTCTATCTCGTTGAGTGCCCTGTTCATTGTTATATTCATTTTTCTTTATCCAGTTGTATTTTCTCCACTAGAACTTTACTCTTATTAAGTAATTTAATTTTCCTACAACAATAGATCTTCAATGGGTTAGGACAAGGACCGAAAGGACAAGGGTACTACGACGCTAACGTCCACTGGTGCACTGAATTGTTTAAACAATGTTTGTGTGTGTGTGTGTGTGTGTGTGTGTGTGTGTGTGTGTGTGTGTGTGTGTGTGTGTGTGTGTGTGTGTTTGCGCGCGCGCGTGTGTGTGTGCATGTATGTACCTACGTACTTCAATGTGAGTGTTAGTACTTACATATGTGTGTCTTTGTATAGATAGATATAACTGATGCATGTATATATACTTTGATCTAATCTAAGAAAAACTAGACTCGCTTTATGGCATCAACTCCGACCACTTGGAGATGTTGCGATAGAATGAGCAAGATTTTTTTGTCATATATTGAAAAGTGGTGCATTTACTGGCTAAATGATTATATGAAGTGTTTGTGATTCTCTCTCTCTCTCTCTCTCTTTCTCTCTCTCTCTTTCTCTTTCTATCTCTCTTTTTAAACACTACAGTGGACTGAACTACTCCTTTATTAGTTATAGGGCCACAGAAGTATCGACGTTCAATGTGAACGAACCGTAATGAAACACTATGGCGTAAAGAACGCTGAAAACAATCCACGACTGAATGAATGTTTATGAAAAACATCAGATCTCACTGTGCATTACATTTATATTCTATTATAGTCTCTACACAGCAGCGATGCAAGCTTTTCCACAAAGAAACGTTCGGTAAACTAAAGAACTTAAAAAAAATTCTTATGCTCCCAGTACTGTGCATGGAAAGAATTTCCAAGTTACTGTGCTTATGTCATCGTTCTAAATGATAGATTTGTTCTAGATTTGAACCATCGCATATGAAAACGTACGAAAATATTGGAGACTTGTCCACCCGAAGC
>NC_134800.1:6608314-6610814 GCF_046742065.1 Oratosquilla oratoria | reverse complement strand
CAAGCTATTTCGTATTCTTTGGTAGGGTGATAACTGCTAGATATCTCTTTTTTTAAATAAATTTGTAGATCCTTGTGGATCACCGGGGGATTTGAACACAGAACCAGCGTCCCTGGTGTTGAATAAGTACCTCATTAGGATCTGGTCAGTAAAAATGGGATTCCGTTGGGAGTACACAAATAAGATGATTTCTTCTTTAAGCCTCTAGAAAGAGCTCGGAATGGAAAAGATTCTCTCTCGGAGTGTGGGGATGTATATAGAAAAGAAGAAGAACAAAAGAAAAATTATGAAGATGAAGGTGAAAATAAAGGTGAAAATGAAGATGAAAATGAAGACGAATTTGAAGATGAAAATGAAGAATTTGAAGAAGATGAAGAAGAAAATGAAGAAGATGAAGGAGGAGAAGATGAAGGAGAAGATGAACAAAATGAAGAAGAAGAAGAAAATGAAGAAGATGATGAAGAAGACGAAAAAGAAGATGAAAGAGAAGAAGATGAAGATGAAGAAGACGAAGAAGAAAAAATAAAGAAGAAGATGATGAAGAAGAAGGTGAAGAAGAAGATGAAGAAGAAGATGAAGAACAAGGTGAAGAAGATGAAAAAAGATGAAGAAGATGAAGAAGGTGAAGAAGAAGATGAAGAAGAAGACTAAGAATAAGGTGAAGAAGAAGATGAAGATGAAGATGATGAAGAAAAGGAAGAAGAAGAGGAAAAAGAGAAAGAAGAGGAAGAAGAACAAGAACAAGAAGAACAACAAGATCAAAAACAAGATTGATTTAGAATGAATAATAGATGATAATGATAATAGTTACTCACACCTAGGAGGATATAAATGGTGATTTTTGTTAGATTAAATGTGGGAAATTAGAAACAAGGAGGAAGAAGAAAAGGAAGAGGTAAATTATGGCACATGGGAAATTTAAGGGAACGGAAAATGTGGACAGAGAATAGAAAAAGAAAAGGAAGAATGCAATAAATAGAATATAGATAATAGGGAAGGAGATATAACGAGGTAGATAATGTAGCGGACAAATATGAAAGCGTCATAGAAAACGAAGAAGAGGCGAAAAAGTTTGGGAAAGGAAGGCGTGAGAATGTAATTAAGAATAGAAAAGAATAACAATGTCATAAAAAGGAAAATCGTAAATAAAATAGTGGAAGACGGGGAACAATTATCAGAAAAATGGCAAGATATAAAGAAATGAAATATATATAAAGAAACGTACGCAGAACAAATAAACAAAGAAAGATGTGTGGTCAGATAACAGACAAGAATAAACGTCTAATCATTCTGAATCTAGACAGATTTTCTAATTCATTCTATACTTCCACATTCCTGTAGTCTCTCCTTAACTATCTTGGCATGAGATTGTTTACATGGATGGAAGCGCTGGTAAGCTACAGCAAATAGCAAAAGTCTTTTATCATCTTTACTCCTATTATCTTCATAAGCCTATGTAAATTCTTATCTTCATAAGCCTATGTAAATTCTTATCTTCATAAGCCTATGTAAATTCTTATCTTCATAAGCCTATGTAAATTCTTATCTTCATAAGCCTATGTAAATTCTTATCTTCATAAGCCTATGTAAATTCTTATCTTCATAAGCCTATGTAAATTCATATCTTCATAAGCCTATGTAAATTCTTATCTTCATAAGCCTATGTAAATTCATATCTTCATAAGCCTATGTAAATTCTTATCTTCATAAGCCTATGTAAATTCTTATCTTCATAAGCCTATGTAAATTCTTATCTTCATAAGCCTATGTAAATTCTTATCTTCATAAGCCTATGTAAATTCATATCTTCATAAGCCTATGTAAATTCTTATCTTCATAAGCCTATGTAAATTCTTATCTTCATAAGCCTATGTAAATTCTTATCTTCATAAGCCTATGTAAATTCTTATCTTCATAAGCCTATGTAAATTCTTATAATTGATGTTTAGATTTCTTTAATATACACTGTCATCGATGTTTACTTTTTGTGAATGTTTGCCTAGGTATGCTTTTAGTGAAGCTGTACATCTAGATCCATTATACTCCCTAATAGTTTAGTGTAATTATACTTTGACAATTCAATCAGACTTGAAAGTATTCATTGTCTTCATCCTACCAATTCACTTAGAAATCTTTGAAATAATGTATAATGCTTACTGATTTTGTTTTATTAAGACCATTGCTAATAAAAGGCTACTTTGTATTGTTCAAAAAGTAGAAATATCCTATATTGATCAAATCTCTAATTACTCCGTACATCTTATCATTTTTACAAATTCATGAATTTGCTAAACATGTTTCAAAGCAACAATTGTGTTTCATTAAAACAAGTGAACAAATAAAGATTACTGTAATTTGATCAAATGTTCAAAAATAGAAAAATTGGTTTCACTGCTCCATCGAACCGATGTGCGTGTGTGTGTGTGTGTGTGTGTGTGTGTGTGTGTGTGTGTGTGTGTGTGTGTGTGTGTGTGTGTGTGTGTGTGTGTGTGTGTGTGTG
>NC_134800.1:6575814-6603314 GCF_046742065.1 Oratosquilla oratoria | reverse complement strand
TGTATAATTTTCTGTGTTGTTCTTCGTGAAAGACCGCACCTCCACTCGCCCAATCCACCGCCAAAAGTCTTCATCGTTACACTCAGAGTCCATTAAGTAGAAAAATTACAATTCTTAGTGCAAAATTACTCTTCTCTGATGTCCTTCATAGATAATCCCCAGTGTATAAATGGCAGGACTAGGTCAAGAAAAAAAACTCAAAATTTTGACGCAATTCACTCAAAAACCCAACTTAAAGAGGGACGAAACTGAAAAACAGGACACAGGGTACATCAAGATTTTTTTTTTTTTTTTTTTTTTTTGCAATTCACTCAAAAATCCAACTTAAAGATTGACAAAACACAAGGTAGATCAAGAGAAAGATCCAAAAATTTTGACTCAATTCACTCAAAAACCCAACTTAAAGAATGACAAGACACAAGGTAGATCAATAGAAAGATCCAAAATTTTGACTCAATTCACTCAAAAAACCCAACTTAAAGAATGACAGGACACAAGGTAGATCAATAGAAAGATCCAAAAATTTGACTCACTTCACTCAAAAAAACCCAACTTTAGGAGGAACGGAACTCGTTTGAAGCCAATGGGCTTAAAATGAATTCAATAAATCCGTTTTCTAAGGTCAGACCCATTGCAGGTTTTATAACGGGGAACTTGCGACGATTTCATTCCTTTGAAAAGACACTACCGTATGAAAGAGATTACGTCGTAGATTTTCTTTTATTTCTGCGGTTTCCAGTGACCCAGCTATTATTTCGATCCTGTCAAGAATTCTATGATATAAATTCTATGAATGGGCCCGCAAAGTTAGAATTCATTGGCTGGAAGTCTTTCTTTTGTGGGATTTAATAGCATGAAAGTCGTTCCCATAAGACTCTTAGTCTTCTTTTTTTTTTTTTTTTAATCTCTCGTCTTATTTTGATTTATGTAAACGAAATATGTACTTGTTATATATGTATCCATTTTTTATGTCTTTTATAACAGTTTCTTTTCTCGTTAATCAATAAAAAAAAAATTAAGAATGCTGGGTACTTGTTATTCAGCAAAATGTTTGATTGATTTTCTTTGAGAAGCTTCGTGCAAAGCCGTGGTAAGAAATAGCCAACAATTCTCACAAAAAACTGAAAAAAAAAGTTTTGCTTGACAAACTGCCGTAAGTTTCTGAAAGTTAACTGAAGAAAAAAATTTCCATTGGTTTTTTTGTTTTTCTTATTTTTTTATAGTTTACTCCGCTTTTATATGCTCCTCTCTAGAATGTTTTCTTTATTCTCCTCTAATGCTCTCTCCTCTCTCTTCCTCTTTCCATCTGTCTCGCTCTCTCTATCTATCGATATATACCTATATATATATATATATATATATATATATATAATATATATATATATATATATATATATATCGCAAAAATAATCACAATAACGCGTGCGTTCAGTATTCCGACTTTAATTTCCCTGTGGTTTCTGCAATATATTTATATATATATGTATATATATATGTGTGTGTGTATATGTGTGTGTGTGTGTGTGTGTGTGTGTGTGTGTGTGTGTGTGTGTGTGTGTGCGTGTACATATGTGAAAAAACTATTTTTTTTTTATTTTGCTTCTGCTAGAGATCTGTACCCAAGTATTTTTTTTTTTCTTGTGCAGAGCCTCTAGATGTCTTTAAATCCCTGAGACCTAGACGCATCAAACGGCCCAATTTTCTGCCTGGAAGGGCGAGGCAGGAGAGCAACCTACCCACAACATTTGCATTTCACTCCTGCCGCCATAATCATTGCGTCTTCTTTCAACATCGTGTTTCCGTACCCTTTCGTGCCTGGAAGACGTTTCCATACCCTTGCATGCCTGGAAGACTCCAATTGCGTATCCTCGTGTCCGTTCCCTTGAGTGTCCTTGAAATACAAGCGTCTTCGTGTTTGTTTGTACCAAAAATCTTCACGAAATTTTGATTTTTTCAGAAAAAAAAAAATGTAAGATACTTATACTCTTTCAACCCCTGAGTCTTCTTATCAGAAACCTGCAGGCGTTTAACGTTAACTAAAATTAAATTGATAAATTGTTTTCTATGGTTCTGACAGGTAAAATTTCTCATCCCAGCTTGGAACCAACATTTTCGTTTTGGGGTAAAGTTAGGTCCATCGAGATGAGAAAGATTAAGAACTGGGAATTCTACCGATTGGGTCCCTTGTAGGCAGTAAACTAAGGCTTTTGAGAAAATCTTTTCATGCTGTAGACAGAACATAAAGGTATATCAGAAGCACAATGGCAGTGACTTGCATACAGACTGCTGGGAGTGGTGGCGGGAAATAATTCCTTGAAAAGAAAGTATCCCCCGTGGGGGAAAAATCCCCCAACGGAAAAAAAGTCCCTAGAAAAAATCCCCAACGGAAAAAATCCCTAGGAAAAAATCCCCAGGGGAAAATATTCCCCTAAGGATATATCAAAACAAAGGTGAAGGGGGTCAAGTTAGGTTAGATAAGAATTTTCCCTAACACGACGTACAAGTGGTCAGTTCTTTTCAGGTATTTAGCATTATTGGAGGTCTATAATTTGTTTTAACTTGAGCTTTCTAGGTTATTATACAAGATGTTATTTCATAAAGGCCTTCTTCGGGTAACCAATACCTGTGAATATTTCCCTTCCTCCCCAGAAATAGTCGATTCTTCCCTGCGTCTTCCGCGTTAGTGAAGTTTTATGTTTCATATTTCCTCGAGATTTCAAAGTTATCCTTCAAGTTCCACCTTCTTATCGTCCTCCTTGGAAGTAACAGGATGCTCCATAAACCCAGCTCTTCTTTGTCTCACCAAGATTCTTGGTAATAAAAGAAAGGAATGTTGGAGGTTACGGGAAGTAGATTGTATTCGTTTCAGAATGAGGTTGGAGTAGAGAGAATGGGGGAGACTACAAGAGACCATAAGGTCTACACTAGGCAGTTCCATGTCCATTACCAACTGTCATCCCTATCCATATCTATTTTTATCATCCCTATCCACGAAGATGGGAATACATTTATTGTTCTTACGTTTCGGTTATTATAACCTTCCTCAGAGAACTTGTTACAGAACATCTTGGTCACAACATTTATACCCGTAGTGGGGGAACTTGTGAAGCTTCGAGTGTCAGGTTTTTTCTAGCGCATTTATTATTAAGAGACTGGCTGCTTTAGATAGGCATATAAATCCTTCTCTGTCGTTATTATATATATATAAATGTCAAAGAAAATAATAACGACAGAGAAGGATTTATATGCCTATCTAAAGCAGCCAGTCTCTTAATAATTAATGCGCTAGAAAAAACCTGACACTCGAAGCTTCACATGTTCCCCCACTACGGGTATAAATGTTGTGACCAAGATGTTCTGTAACAAGTTCTCTGAGGAAGGTTATAATAACCGAAACGTAAGAACAATAAATGTATTCTTAGCCCATCTTCGTTTACCCTTCCCCACCTATCACTCTCTCATTTGTCTTAAACAATTTATCAATATATATATATATACATATATATTAATGTGTATATACACATATACTCGTGTATATATATATATATATATATATATATATATATTTAGTTCCGATTTACTTGATTATCGGCACTTGATTTATCTAAAGCCTGGATACTGAACAGAAGCTCATAAGCTAACCAATTGATACCTAATAAACTAAGAACACAAGAACAATAGAACATAATAGTAGATTGTATTTGTTTCAGAATGAGGTTGTGGTTGAGAGAATGGTGGAGACTACAAGAGACCATAAAGCCTACACCAGGCAGTTCCATGTCCATTACCAAATCTTATCACTTTCCATATATATTTTTGAGTTTTGATTTAATTGATCATCAATACTTAATTTGTCTAAAGCCTGGCTACTGAACAGAAGCCCATAAGCTAACCAAATTGATACTTGATAAACTAAGAACACAAGAACAATAGAACATGATATAGGAGACTGCAAGAGACCATAAGTCCTACACTAGGCAATGGCATGTCCCTGATTACCTTTCCTCCCTATCCATAAAGTAATCTAATATTCTCTCAAAACAACCAATTATGTCGGTAATCACTACATGGTAACTAAGTTTATTACATTCGTTAACCAATCTATTGGTAAACCAGTTTCTGTCTGTTTCCTTCTTAAGGACAAGAACTGGAGGAAGACGCTACATTTGGTGGGGATGAAGGCAAATGGTAGTATGTGTTATGGAAAGGTGAATAATGAGAATGGAATGACAGAGAAATGGGGTTATATAGAAGGTAAAAATACTCCTTCCTTGTTAGGATGGTAGAGATTTGTCAAGGGATATAAATTAGAACGCGCAGGAATTTTTGGTGGAAAGAAAACGAGAGGAAATTACATCAGGAGACAACGAATTACTCTATTATGGGTTCAATTTCATGGAGATGAATAAAATAGCCTGGCGGCAGGTGCAATAAAAATGGTTATTAGAAATCTACTATGATCTTTTAGTTACAGAGGAGCACGACAAAAATCAATAGAATACCACAGCGCTAAGAAAAAATAAATAAATAAAAATCAGGCAGTACGGAGCAGGATGCGCGCTGTCGAAGACACCAACTTTCCCCTGCGCTTGAAGAAACCCATTCTTTCCCAGGAGAGAGAGAGAGAGAAAGAGAGAGAGAGAGAGAGAGAGAGAGAGAGAGAGAGAGAGAGAGAGAGAGAGAGAGAGAGAGAGAGAGAGAGGTATAAAACGACTAGAAAGAGAAATTTAGATTCCAATGCATACAGGCCTTCTTTGTTATCTTATTTACATCTCTAATAAAACCCTGACGATTTTATTCGTGTGTGAGGTATAGGTACGGGAATAATTACTAAAAAAAATGCGATAAATCAATAGCCCCTTCACAAAAAAAAGAAGCATTTGTAGAGTCATTCAGTAAAAAGGAAAAAAAAAAGAGCCATTGTATTTATGTCTCTGGTAAAACCCTGACGATTTTATTCATGTGTGAGGTATAAAGACGGGAATAATTACTAAAAGGAAAACTATAGCCCCTTCAAAAAAAAAAAAAAAAAAAGCTTTTGTAGAGTCAATCAGTAAAAGAAAAAAAAAAAAAAAAGGAAATCCAGGAACCAGCAAAAGAAAACCAAAACCAAAAAAGGGTCATTGAGGACGCGTTGGCCATGGAAGACCTCTTTGTGTCCCTTAGGAGGTCTTGGCCTCCTAATGGAAACCCTAGAGGGTGACAACATCTTGAGTATTTCTTTATCCAAGATGGACAAAGAAAGGAACCAGGGCTTAGGTTGTAAGCTCCTTGTAAGAAAAGGTTGTCCATGTTACCTGGAAGTAACTACGAGTATCTACTACAATGGATGAAGTGTCTTGACGCTTGTGTTGAGCATCGGCTAGCTTTCTTCATCAGAAGAAGATGGCAAGGAGCCTACGCCAAGAGACGCGTAGCGGTGGGCAAAGCCGTCTTCTTTGTCCTATGCGCTTGGAATGTAACAGCCAGTCCTGGGAATCGGAGAGGAGTGCGGGATTCGAACCCACAACTAAGTGAATGTGAGACCATCTCGCTTCAGGTGATGTCACCAGCAACATCATTCTAAACCACAAAAATCCAAAATCACTAATTAACACATACACCCATCTTTACCGAGGTGGGTTAAGTGAAGCGGCCGTTCTTTGGATGTACTGTGCCTTGCTCCATTGCTTCTAACCCAGGGAGTGGGCGGAAGTTAGGGATGACCCTCCATCACCAAATAGCTAATATAAGATGGAAACAAACGATGGTGGACAGGATTGGGTTACGTATGGCTATCCCCCTTATAGGGGGGAAAAAGCCCTTGGTATCTAGAGAGATAGACATATTAATGTACAACGGCTGTATGGCTCTCCAGGGGCTAGAAGGGCCCTGTTATGATGCATTAAGGTTAAACAAGACACGGAACGTCTCGTTTGAATTATTCATTTCGTATGGCGGCCTGAGAAATGAAGGAATATTACTTGGCATAAGAGCTAATTTCATGCAGAGGGGCATGCGACGTCAGATGATGCTATGTTACGAAGAAGAACCACAGTTCTTGTGGAGTGTTTCCATGTTTGTCATGGAAGTCACTTTGGACCATGCAAACACACACACACATACACACACACACACACACACACACACACACACACACACACACAGACACATGACTCGACTCGTGGTGGCGCAGTGGTTAGAGTTCCCGGCCGCCACTACGACGGTCCGGGTTCGAATCCCGCCCAGGGCTGAAATAATTTCAGTGTCGCTGTGCCGATAGTCGTTACTCCATCTCTCGTGTGTGCGTGTGAGGTCACAGCTGTACCTGTAGATCGGTCATATATGAACTCAGAGCTCTCTTCCGGGAGGTGTAAAAACTGTTGATCACGAGTCCAACACGTGATCCAAGACCTTGGTGAATTACGCACACACACACATTCACATAGTGGTGAACATGTGATTATATTGTCTTGTCTAATAGCCTTAATCCGTTGAACTCAGCCTTACATTCGTTTATAGCGTCGTCTTGTCTTAGTTTACATTTTCATCCAACTTGTATGAGTGTGTGTGTGTGTGTGTGTGTGTGTGTGTGTGTGTGTGTGTGTGTGTGTGTGTGTGTATTTGCGTGTGTGTGGTGTATGTACCCGTGTTTCTACCATATATTTCATATGCATACATATAAAACGTGCATATATCAATATATTTTCCATAAGAATTATATCGATACATTTAAACCTTCCGGGTAAATTTTTTTTAAAGAGCAATATTGATGTATGTACAGTTCGTGTGTTTGACGTATATTTCATATACATGTGATACGTGCATACATCAATATATTTTCCATAAGAACTATATTAATACATTTAAAGCATCCGGGTACATTTTTTTTTTTTTTTAAAGAACGATATTGCATATGATCCTTCTCCTCTTCCATCACGCTGATGAAGCAGCCTTTCTGTGAATATAAAGTTTCTGAAAAGAAAGACATCCTTAAGTCACGAAGTTATTTTATTTTTTGTTATATAAATCATATGTTTTTCATTATTTTACTATTTTAATTTATATCCATATTTTAACATACAACTAGACTAATGCTATATTCTTATAAAGCAAGGATGTGATATGTGTATTTAAGGTATATATATATACATATATATATACATATATACATATATATATACATATATACATATATATATACATATATATATATATATATATATAATACTGATGACCCACTTTCGGAGAAGAATAAGCGAAGATATAGAGATCTGTATATTTCGATCACTTACTGTGATCCTCTTCTGCTGAAGAGGATCACAGTAAGTGATCGAAATATACAGATCGCTATATCTTCGCTTATTCTTCTCCGAAAGTGGGTCATCAGTATTATTTTACAAATGTGCTACGACATATCTTTGTTGTGATATATATATATATATATATATATATATATATATATATATATATATATATTCATAAATCAAATTTTCAGACACTAATGATTATAGATTTTATATAAATCGGTTATATTTTGCTTCTATATTATAAAGCGTCTCTTTGCTCAAACAAGACCAGTCTCTCTTGATCTATCTCTGCCATTTCTGTTCTATTCCTCTTTGTTTTCTCATTCAAATATCCGGTGAGGAAATAGATTCAACTATTCAATTTCTCCATCGAACATCCCACCTGAGTTGAATTTCTCGATGCTATCAGACATATACAATTATCACATGATATTATTTCTATGTTAGTTTTTATATTATGATGATATTATCAGGATTATAATTAAGGGTAATTAGCATAGTTTTATCGGTACGTTATTAATGTATTTTTGCTGATATAATTAATAGATTTTTTCTTTCTTTTTTTAACCAAGCTTGATGAAATGGTTTGGGCGAAATTTGGCCCGTGGATTCTAGATGTGGGAATAAAGCAAGACGTAACGATAGCTAGTTAGACATTGCTACTGTCCTATTTTGCATGACAATTGGCGCAGCTTCTGGCTGAAATTACGCCAGGGTTGTTCTCTTTACGCCAGTGATTTTGTACAAGGAATAATCTAACGGATAGGAAAAACTTTAGTGTGTACTTCACTACACAAAGAACCATATAAATTGTTATGTCATAAAACAGTGTAACTTACATACCATCTCACCACTCGTAGCAATTCTTTGTGCCACCTCTACGGCCTAGAGTAACGCAGAATTGTCTTTAAGATCGAAGACTAGTCTCCATTCATTAAGAATTTCGAGTCTTGTTTGTATTTCCAAATATGTCTTCCTTCCATCGTCATCTTTCGATCTCTCATTTACGTCACGTTTTCCTCCTTCTCTTTATTGTCCTTCAGTGCCATAAGAACTTTGAAACCTGGAGGCAGAAAGGAATTATGATGTTCTTGCTTCCACAAAATGAACCCACGCAGGAGAGAGATACATATAAACATATCTTTAATACCATCAACACTGCTTCTGTATTGTCCTTCCTGTCTTGTGTATCAATTGGGACGAAAAGCAAAAGGAAAAATAAAACAAGAACTGAAGAGTCTGCAGATAATTTGTGGAAGAAGATTTTGAAACCTCTTGAGTTTTGTAACAATTGGTGAAAAGAAGTAAAAGAGATATACGTGATAATACGACATAAATACAATTAAAAGATAAAAGCTAATTGGCAACTAAAAATGCAATTAATATCATGTAACCTGTATAAAAGCCATAAATTTAATGTTAAAGGAAATGGTAAAGTGGATTTATATAACAGTGAAGTTTTCCAAATAGTGTTTGATAAATGGAGTAGTGAACAAGAAGAGGTGGTAAGACATTAATTGACATAAAATCATACAATATATATACGTATATAAAATTAAATGAATCTATATATACATATATAATTAACACGTGTGTGTGCGTGTGTGTGTGTGTGTGTGTGTGTGTGTGTGTGTGCGCGCGCGTTTGTGTCTGTGTATGCGTTTGTGTCTGTGTATATATGTATGAATGGATAATTACTCCATCTGAAACTATAATCTTTACCATATACAAATTGTTAATTACCCTACGATTCTCTTCAGGCGAGGGACGACCACGTTACTGAGTTAAAGAGACTAACGACACAATTAGCAGTATTGGACTGGGAAACGAAGCTGGAGTGCCCATCAGAATTGAATTAGGGCTTCCTTGATCAAGAAAGCCCAGGGTGAGGTCAGCCGAACGAACTGTCCTAAGGCCCAATATTCTTGGTGACGGCTAGAATAAGGGTTACTTAATTGTTCCCTTAGCCCTATTACTGTATGAAGAGGTCTTAAAGTAGATAAGATTAATTTAGAAACAGAAAGAATTTATGATAAGAGCAAAAATGAAATGAAATGGTTAATGCGGAAAGGGTAGAGAAAGGCTCAAATCTCTCACTGAAGAAGTGTTTAGGAGCCCACGCCATGAGACGCTGAGTAGCTGCGGCCGAAGCCGTCACCTTTGCTCTATGTGTTTGCACTTTAGGGAATATTAGGGCAGGTAGGGAACAGTCACTGCTGGGAATCGGAGAGGAGTGCGGGATTCGAATCCATAACTAAACAAATGCGAGACAGCATGCTTTCAATTAGTCAACCAGCAAAGGGGGATTACTTTTTAGTACAAAAAATAATTTGAAGGTAGGTGTAATTTAAACAAAGGTCACAGCTGGGAAATAGTTCATGTATACACCATATATCCCAGCCAACTTAGTCATAAAAGTTATACATTTTATTCCAAGTTGACGTAAGGTGATTTTATTCATCCGAGGAAGCATACACGGGATAAGAAAAGGTTTTCAATTGTTTTAGAATCCATTCCGCTCAGAGACAGCCTTCTTCAACAGAATCGAATCATCTGACGTCACCTAATGTAAGAACCTGTAGAGCACTGATTCTTAAACGGGTTTATGAATCCTTATGGGTTGCTGTTGTTGGTGGTGGTAGTGATGGAGCTAGTGGTGGTTGTTGTGGTAGTGGTGGTGATGTGGAATCAGAATCTCTCAAGTCGATCCACAAACCCAAAAACTAGTGATATTTAGTGAATGTTTCGTAATTCTTTTTAGTGCTGAATCTGTCTCCAAGAAACTAAAGAACAGCATTTCATAGGGTAGGGAGCATATACGGAAACGTATTAGATCCTCTGTCATAAGGTCTGTCCTCGTTTTCAAGGGGATAGTTAATGAATGCTTGAAGCTAAAGAAGAACAGCATTACATAAGGTATGATGTATCTACGGAAACGCGTTAGATCCTCTGATAACGTCTGTCCTCGTTTTCAAGGAGGTAGTTAATGAATGCTTGAAGCTAAAGAAGAACAGCATTACATAAGGTATGGTGTATCTACGGAAACGCGTTAGATCCTCTGCTATGAGGTCTGTCTCCGTTTAGAAGAGAGTAGTTAATGAATACTTGACGATTCTATTCAGTGTTGAGTTCCAAGAAGCTAAGGTATAATAGTACTTCATAAGGCATGGCGTACATACAACGGTTGAATATTCTTTTCCACAAGGTCTATCCCCGTTTTGAAGGGAACAAAAGCAACGGGCCAAAGTCAATATTTTTCGAGAACGATCTTTCATAACATCTTGCATGCGCTTCGAAAAAGAAAAAGAAATAAATCCTGAAGAATAATAGATCTGAAATATCAAGAACAGACAAGCGAAAGGATCAAAGAAGCTATAAGAAAACGTCACTATTTAATGAAACGAGAGAAAAAGAATTATATTTCATTTTTAATTAACAATGTTTCCATCCTTAGTAATAATATTGTGTCTAAGAATTATTATAGATTTATAGAGTTATAGATATGTAAAAGCAAATACATAGAGTGGGGAACAGAAAGGAAACATTAAAAATATGAAAGTAAGAGACATGGAACTATCTAATGTAGGCCTAATGGTCTCCCCCATTCATATGTTCCTATAAAACTAAAAGTGCTTAGAAATACTTATAATTAAAAATTTGTCTCCAATCACAAAGGAATGTATAATGAATAAGGGAAAAAAGAGATTTGGAAAGTTGAAAGGAATTGACATTATTTTTTCATGAGATTAATTTCTTACTCACAAAGGAACAAGGTGTGACTCTGATCCGTAAGGGTGATTCCAGAGAGATAAGTAAAATAAACTCAAGTCTAAATTCACTGCGAAAAGGAGAAAGAGAAAATACATAAAACTGGAATGAATCGAAGAGCCTCCAGTCCTCTATTTACAAACAAACGATACGTGCCTCTGATCCATAGAGGTGTCACTAGGAACAAAATAAAAGAAAATCAAACATAAAATCACTTTGGAAAAGGAGAAAGAGGAAATACAGAAAACTGGAATGCATCGAAGAGCTTCCAGGCCTCTGTTACAAACGATACGTCCCTCTGGTCCGTAGAGGTGTCACTAGGAACAAAACTAAACGAAACTCAAGTCTAAAATCACTTTGGAAAAGGAGAAAGAGAAAATACATAAAACTGGAATGAATCGAACAGCCTCCAGTTCAGTGAAAGAAGAAACTGGATTCAGCTCATAACACAACCATCAGTTAATTACGTGGAAGAGTTTGTAAGAAAACACACCCACGAAAGAATTATAGGCTTATCAGTTTCTCGAGTGGACGAGGAGAGGATAAGCACACTAAATTGTGCCTCAGACCTGAAGAAGTGAGTCTCCTAAAGAAATTAAGTCTTCTTTCATCTTTTCTTGTAATCATTAAACAAAGCTGGTGGAAGGATGTAATTAGGAGGTTGTAATTGCTCACCATACAATCTAGCGAAGGAGCAAACGGGAATGTAAGAAGAGATTTTGGGATATGTTTTTATTTTGATTATTGTATTTTTTCATATCTTAATTTGTTTTTTATTCATTTATTTATATTTTTATATATTCATCTTTATTTGTTTGTTTATCTATATATATTAATTGATTTTTTATTTATTTATTCATTTATCAATGAATGTATTTATTTATAGTTATTCATCTCTGGTTATTTATTCATTTATTTTATTCTATTCGGTTTATCTTTATTTATCCATTTTATTTTTTTATTATTTTTTTGCGGGTTGAAAGATAAAGAAGAAAATGTTCTAATATGACTTAACCGAGGCGTTTTTCGTTACATATTTTGTTCAAAATAGGTCAAAATATTGTCCTGAAAATAATAAGACAATATAGGTTTCACCCTCCGGATCCGTGTGAATAGTGATTTTCTTACACATCTTGTCCTCGTCAAGGCTAAGAGGTTTTATTCGTCTCAGAGTAAGACAGAGACTCTTGAAAAGAACAGGAGGAAAATGAGGAGGAGGAGGAGGAGAGGGGAAAGAAGGAAGAGAAAAATTGTGAGAATGAGAGTACGAAGGAGGAGGGGGAGGAAAAGGGGAGGAGGAGGAGGGGGAGGAGAAGGGGGAGAGGAGGATGTGGAAAAGGAGAAGAGGAAGAAGGAGGAGGAGGAGAAGAGGAAGAAGGAGGAGGAGTAGAAGGGGAGGAGAGGGAGGATGAGAAGGGGGAGGAAAGTGAGGAGGAGAAGGAGGAGGAGAAGGGGAGAAGAAGATGGAGGAGGAAGAGGAGGAGGAAGAAGAATATGAGAAGGAAGAAGAAGAGAAGTAATAACAGTGTAGGTGGAAAGAGTATGTCGCCTACTACGGACTCTATTCGGGCAAAGAGCAGAAAATTTCGAAAAGATTCCTTCCGTAGTCTCCGAGTCTCCAGGTTCTTCGAGTCTTCGAGTTTCCCAAGAAGAACGGAGTGGGATTCATTGAGGCAGGAACAGTAATTCCCCCTTCTTATTTGACGGGTTGGAAAGAGGGTAATAAGGGTTGCTAGGGCTTTAGTGGGATCTCCTTACCCCCTATTCCCCCCTCCCCTCCTCCCCTCCTCCCTCCTCCCCTCCTCCCTCCTCCCCTCCCCCTCCTTCTCCTCCCCCGCCAATTCTTCCTCTTTTTCGACGATTTGGCAAGAGGGGAAGTAAGGGGTAACAATAGTTTTATTGGAATCTCCCTTTATCCCCCCTATCCATTTCTCCATCCCCCTTCCTCTTCCCCCTCCCTATCCCCCTCCCTCTCCCCTTCCCCTTCCCTCTCCTCCCTACCTCTCCCTCCCCTCGATATCCCCTTAACCCCTCCCATAGCCCCTCATCCTCCCTCCTCTCCCCTCTCCCTCCTCTCCCCTCTCCCTCCTCTCCCTCCTCTCCCCTCTCCCTCCTCTCCCCTCTCCCTCCTCTCCCCTCTCCCTCAAATCCTCTACCCTCCACGTCCCTCTCTACCTCCCCCTCCCCCTCCATATCCCCTTTACCCCTCCCCCAGCCCCTCTTCCTCCCTCTTCTCCCCTCCCTCTCCCCTTCCCCTTCCCTCCACGTCCCTCTCCCCCTCCCTCTCCCCCTCCCTCTCCCTCTCCCCCTCCCTCTCCCGTTCCCTCTCCCCCTCCCCCTCTCCCTCACCCTTTCCTTCCCCTCCCTCTCCCTCACCCTCCCCCTCTCCCTCACCCTTTCCTTCCCCTCCCTCTCCCTCACCCTCTCCTTCTCACCCTCCCCCTCCCCTCCACGCCCCTCTATCCCTCCATCTCCATATCCCCTTTCACCCCTCCCCCAGCCCCACATCCTCCCCCTCTCCCTCTCTCCTCCCTCTCTCCCACTCTCCTCCCCCTCTCCCCCTCTCCCTTTTACATCTGAAATGGGATTTCGCTCTACTTCGACAGGCAAGTGAAGACTTCGTAGATCCGCCTCAACCTGTGTTGCCGGTCTTGTGGAAAGCTTCAGTTTGCTTAATATTTCTTCCATTTTTAAGATTCGGTTCCATGGAGGAGGAGGAGGAGGAGGAGGAGAAAGTGGAGTTGGAGGAGGAGGTGATGGAGGAGGTGGTGGAAAAGGAGGAGAAGGAGTTAGAGGAGGAGGTAGTGGAGAAGGTGGTGGAGAAGGAGATGCAGGAGGTGGAGGAGGAGGGAGGGAGAAGAGCAGGAGGAGGACATGAAATGGGTGGAACAGGTGGATGTGGAAGTGCAAGAGGTGGAGTAGAAGGAGGAGGAGGAGGAGGAGAAAAGTAGGTAGAAAAACTTGAGGAAAAGTAAAAGGAGGAGGAAGAGGAGGACGTTGAGTAGGTGGAACAGAAGGATGTGAAGGTGGAGGGAGGATTAGAGGAAGGAGGAAAAGGAAAAGGAGAAATAGGAGGAAGAAGAACTTGAGGAGGAGGAGGAGGAGGAGGAAAAGGAGGTGGAGGAGGAGGGGGCGATGAAACAGAGGAAGATGGAGGAGTAGGTGGAGGAGGAGGAGGAAAAGGAGGAAAACTAGAAAGAGAACGAATTTGAGGAAAAGGAGTAAAGGAAGAAAGGAAAGGGAGAGAAGACGTTTGTATAAGAGAGAAGGTGAAGACATAGGAAGAGAGAGGAGATGAGAACACAGGAAGAGAGAGGAGGTGAGAACACTGGGATAGAGAGGAGGTGAGAACATAGGAAGAGAGAGGAGGTGATAAAACAGGAAGAGTTTAAGAGAGGAAAAGGGAGACAGGTAGGAGGAGAGGTAGTTAGAGGAGAAAGGAATAAGAAAGAATGAGAATGAGCATACATAGGAGGTAGAAATAAGAAGGAGAAAAGGAATAAATATAATAAGAAAAAGGATGAGAATAAGAATGAGAAAGAGACTAAAAATGAGAATGAGAATAGGAATAAAGATAATAAGAATAAGAGTGAGAATGAGAATAAGAATGAGAATGAGAAGAAGAATGAGACTAGAAATGAGAATGAGAATAGGAATAAAGATAATAAGAATAAGAGTGAGAATGAGAATAAGAATGAGAATGAGAAGAAGAATGAGACTAGAAATGAGAATGAGAATAGAAATGAGAATGAGAATAGGAATAAAGATAATAAGAATAAGAGTGAGAATGAGAATAAGAGTGAGAATGAGAATGAGAATAGGAATAAAGATAATAAGAATAAGTGTGAGAATGAGAATAAGGATGAGAATAATAATGTTAAGAATGAGAATAAGAATAAAAATAATAAGAATAACATTGAGAATAGGCATAAAGATAATAAGAATGAGAGTGAGAATGAGAACAAGGATGAGAATAAGGATGAAAATGAGAATAAGAATAAAGATAATAAGAATAAGAGTGAGAATGAGAATAAGGATACGAAAAAGAATAAGGATGAGAATGAGAATAAGAATAAGGATGAGAATAAGGCCTTATGGCCTCTTGCAGTCTCCTTCATTCTTATTTTCTTATGTTCTTATGAATAAGAATGAGAATGTATGAAAAGCCAGAGGAGGGGGAATAGGAAGAAGAATGGAAGGAGGATTAGGAGATAGAAGAGAGAGAAGAGAGGTAGAAGTTAAAAGAGCCGAGAGAAAATGAAAGAAAAACGAAGAAATAGAGGAGGAAGACGAAGAAGATGAAGAGGGAGGCGAGGTATTGGTGGTAAAAGTCGATTTAGGAAGGTTAGTGAATCACACTTAAACTCCAACAAACCTGACCCTATCTTACTCTCTTTGCTCTCTATTTCCTTCTCTCTTTCCCCTCTTTCTCTTTGTATTTGTTCTCTTTCCCCCTCTTCAGTTTAATGTAACTCTTTCATTTTTTTTTATTTTTCTGTTTTCTCGTTACTCTTTATTTCCTTCTCTCTGTCCTCTCTTTTCTCTTTCTATTTGCTCTGTCTCCCTCTCTTTATCTTAATCTTCCTTTTTCATCTTTTTTTTCTTTGGTTGTTTCTCTGTTTTTCTCGTTACTCTTTATGTCCTTCTCTCTTTCCCATTTTCTTTCTTTTTATTTCTCTCCTCACATTAATGTTCCTCTTTAATTTTTTCTTTATTTAGCTTTTCTCTCTTTTTCTCATTTTCCTTTCTTACTCTCTTTCTCTTGTTTTCCATTTTTACTTTCTTACATTAATCTTCTTTTTTCTCGTTCCTCTTTATTTCCTTCTCTTTTCCTCTTTCTCTTTCTATTTTTTCTCTCTATCTTCACTTTGATATTTTCAATTCATCTCAACATTTAGTTTATTTTTTTGTTTTTCTCGTTCCTCTCTATTTCCTTCATTCTATTTTTTCTTTCTCTCTTCATCATTATCTCTTATATTTTTTCTCTTTTTTCAGTTGTTTCTCTTTTTTTTTCTCTTCTGTTCCTGTCTTAATTTTCTCTTTCTTCTTCTTCTTCTTCTTCTTCTTCTTCTTCTTCTTCTCCTCCTTCCCCTCCTCCTCCCCTCCTCCTCCCCTCCTCCTTCATTTCCTACTCCTCCTTTCTCCTCCTCCTCTTCCTCCTCCTCCTCCTCCTACACCTGCTCCTCCTTTTTATCCTCCTCCTCCTCCTTCTATCTCAATTCTTGCTAAAATGGTTGAAAGGAAATTGAAATAATTGGACGACATGGAATGAAGAGAGCTGTTGATGATTAGGAATCGACTCCTCTTTGGTCTGGAAAAACCTGGAACCTCCGCGGATTACAGGTGGAGATTGCCTCAAAACGCTCACATCTGGAAGATTTATGCTCGCATTAAATTAAAAGAAAAATAACGAATAGAAACGAAAAGGAATGGCGTTATCGCACGGATCGAAAATGGTTTGATAAGCAAATAGAGAAAATTAAAAGAGAAACTGGCTTATGTGAAATTTAAGTGTTTTGAGCTTTCTAATGGCTAGTAAAAGTTATGTTGTAGACTAGAAGGATTTAGGAAAGGAAACCAAGATTTTTTTTTTTATTAAATCTAAAGACAATTCTAAATAAATCTAAAGTTATATTAAGGCATTTAAGTTTATTGAGATTTATGTTTAATCTACACATGTGTTCCAGCATTTCATTTGAACATTTAGATAGAAAATATGTTACATTTTAGATACCTTACATTTGCATCCATAAACAAAAAAATAATAATATAAAGTCTTATTTTATTCATCATTTAAATAATCAAGTTACGTCCTTCCTTCCCTGTTTTCCTATTTCCTTTTTTATTTTTTTTCTCCGTTTTTTATTATTCCCTATTTTCTTTCTTATCTTCTACATTTTTCTTTTATTTTTATTTTCTTCTTCTTCCTTCCCTACTTTCTTACTTTTTCCTTAATTTTTTCTTTTCTTTTCTTCCATTTCTCTTGGCTTCCTTTATTCCCTTCTTCCTGTTTTCTTTGCCTTTTTTTCATTCGTTTTTCTTTCATTCATTCATTCATTCATTCATTCATTGGTTCGTTCATTCGTTCATACAAATATACAACCGTTCATCCATCCACACATCCATCTATTCATTCATTCATTCATTCATTCATTTATTCTTTCATTCTCTCATTCTCTCTTCTTCTTTTTTTTTCCTCTTTCCTCCTTTTCTCCTTTCTTCCTGTCTTCCTTTCTTACCTCCTTCCCTTCCCTTCCCCTTTCTATTCATTCTTCCTTTCCGTTCTCCCCTTCTTCCTTCCTTTCTTCAGTTACATTCTACCTCGTTCTTTCCTCTTTTTCCATCTTTCTGGACTCCCTCTCGAAGTAAATGGACTGAAGCCGCGAAACATGAAGTAAGATAAACACAACCATACTTTTCCCGGAAAGCTCCGAAGTAAGATGTTAAAATCTAATTCCGCAGGAATGAAGAAAGAAAAAATTCTTTAAGAAATTCGAGAAGAGCTAGAGAACGATACAGAAAGAAGATGAGGAGTCTGCAGGAATGAATTTTTTTTTTCTTTTTTAGGAAATTCAAGAAGAGCTAGAGAACGATACAGAAAGAAGATCAGGAGTCTGCAGGAATGAAGGAAGAAAACAATTCTTTAAGAAATTCAAGAAGAACTAGAGAACGATACAGAAAGAAGATGAGGAGTCTGCAGGAATGAAGGAAGATTTTTTTTTTTTAAGAAATTCAAGAAGAGCTAGAGAACGATACAGAAAAAAGGTGAGGAGTCTGCAGGAATGAAAGAAGAAAAAATTCTTTAAGAAATTCAAGAAGAACTAGAGAACGATACAGAAAGAAGATGAGGAGTCTGCAGGAAATGAAGGAAGAAAAAAATTATTTAAGAAATTCAAGAAGAGCTAGAGAACGATACAGAAAGAAGATCAGGAGTCTGCAGGAATGAAGGAAGAAAACATTCTTTAAGAAATTCAAGAAGAACTAGAGAACGATACAGAAAAAAGTGAGGAGTCTGCAGGAATGAAGGAAGAAAAAATTCTTTAAGAAATTCAAGAAGAGCTAGAGAACGATACAGAAAAAAGTGAGGAGTCTGCAGGAATGAAAGAAGAAAAAATTCTTTAAGAAATTCAAGAAGAACTAGAGAACGATACAGAAAGAAGGTGAGGAGTCTGCAGGAATGAAAGAAGAAAAAATTCTTTAAGAAATTCAAGAAGAACTAGAGAACGATACAGAAAGAAGATGAGGAGTCTGCAGGAATGAAAGAAGAAAAAATTCTTTAAGAAATTCAAGAAGAGATAGCGAACGATACAGAAAGAAGATGAGGAGTCTGCAGGAATGAAGGAAGAAAAAATTCTTTAAGAAATTCAAGAAGAACTAGAGAACGATACAGAAAGAAGATGAGGAGTCTGCAGGAATGAAAGAAGAAAAAATTCTTTAAGAAATTCAAGAAGAGCTAGAGAACGATACAGAAAAAAGGTGAGGAGTCTGCAGGAATGAAAGAAGAAAAAATTCTTTAAGAAATTCAAGAAGAACTAGAGAACGATACAGAAAGAAGGTAAGGAGTCTGCAGGAATGAAGGAAGAAAACATTCTTTAAGAAATTCAAGAAGAGCTAGAGAACGATACAGAAAGAAGGTGGAGGAGTCTGCAGGAATGAAGGAAGAAAAAAATTCTTTAAGAAATTCAAGAAGAGCTAGAGAACGATACAGAAAGAAGGTGGAGTCTCCACTAAGAGGTGCTATGTATCTGCGGCCGAAGCCGTCACCTTTGTCCTTCTATGCGCTTTAGGGTCTGATAGGACAAGGAGCAAATAGTCACTGCTGGGAATTCGAGATAAGGTCGGAACTCGAACCCATAACTAAACGCATACGAGACCAGCACGTTTTCCATTACGCTACCATAACACACATGGAAAGATTGGTGCAAGAAATTAAAAGATAAAGAGAGTTTTTTGACATAAATCCTTTGTTTCAGAATATGTACTGCTATATAGGCTGACCACGTTATATTACATATATAGGTATCTTTCCTATTTCCAAGAACATGAACTAGAAGATAACGCAAGAACTTAATCTAGATATATTTAGGTAAAAGGAGACAAACCTCAAGATATGGAAGTGAAATGAACCGGATTGCTGAAGTTAGAAAAAGATATATAATAATGAAATTAAAAGAAAATAAATAATAAAAAAAAAAGATACACGTAGAGTCTGCAAACTCAAATTTGATGTTCCTCCTACGAAGTGGAAGTCAAAGAGAATCAAGAATACTGAATAATATGGCCACAAAGAAAAAGGACATAATACCTAAGGTGTGTGTGTATGTGCGTGTGTGTGTGTGTGTGTGTGTGTGTGTGTGTGTGTGTGTGTGTGTGTGTGTATGTATTTGTGGGCATATACTTGTGTATATATTTGTATATTTTGGTGTGTATTTGCGTGTGTGCGTGCATACACTTATTCGCATATACTTGTGTGTATATACTTGTGTGTGTATTATGTTTACGTAACCTTGGAAGTGAAAATATGGGACAAGAAAAAGCGCTTTTGTACTATAACTAAAGATGAAGACGTTAACTAATGATTCAGGAAGAAATTACTTCACATAAGATAAAATGTTAGTCGTTGGAGTAGGGAGAGAGGAAGGGAGTGAGTGAAGGAGGGAGAGAGGGAAAGGAGGAGGGACGAAGAGAGGAAGAGATGGAGGAGGGTGGGAGGAGGGGGAAGAAGAGATGGGGGAGGGTGGGAGGAGAGGAGAAAGGGATGGGGGAATGGTGGGAGGAGGGGTGGGACAGAAGAATGTAGAAAGAAATGGAGAAGGGTGGGAGGGTGGGAGGCTAGGACGGAGTAAGGTATGGTAAAAGGATAGGAGGAAGGGAGTGTGGGAGTATGGGAGGAAGGAAGGGAGAGATGGAGGAAGGATGGGAGTAGGAAGGGTAAGACGAAGGGAAGGTGTGAGTGAGGGAGGAAGGGTGGGAGTGAGGGAGGAAGGGTGGGAGGGAGAATGTGAGGGATGAAAGAGGGGGCAGAGGGAGGTAGGGAGGGAGGGAGAGAGGTAGGGAGGGAGGGAGAGAGGTAGGGAGGGAGGGAGAGAGGGAGGGAGGGACGGAGGATTGTGTCGTGGAAGGGCGAGATAAATGAAATAGCTGGTAAAATATGGAACTCCAAATACATGGAACGATATTTTGGTTTGCTATGAGAGAAGTTGGGGACAAATGGAACAGGAAGGAGACTTCTGAAGATGGAGCTAGAAGGAACTTCTTGGACTGGATCCGATCTTGTTATGCCAAATTTAAAGTAATATTAAGAGAGAAGGAAATGATGATAACAATTACACACGTTAATGGAAAAAAAACAAACACGAAAGAATATTGACGCCTTCCTTTGTTGATGGTTCTCTTTAATATATTTGTCTTCGGGGTATTTCGTTTGTCTTATCGACGTGTCCATGGCCGCGAAGGGATCGTAGACAACAGATTTTTATTTGTTTACGTATGTGGCCACCGGCAAGTTACGAAATATTACAAAAGAAGAACATGCCGACTGGAGACCTTTTGGTCTATGACTAGGCCGCATGCGGAAAAAAATAACAATAAAGTATATAAACAAATAAATTAATAAATGATTAAAATAAATCATGATGAATAATAAACAGATAAATAATAAAATTTATAACTAATAAATAATTAATAAAGAAGTAATAATGAATAAATGAATACAATGAAATATCATAAATGGCAGGCATTACAATATATTGCTTAAGTGTTTATCTAAATGAATCTTAAAACTTAGAACTGTACTACATTATACTGCCTCTGCATGAAGTTTATTCCATTCATTTACTACACGGTTGGCGAAGCTGTTTCTTCCCACTTCGTAATCTTATCTATATCACCTCTTCTATGGCAAAAACTTAATTCAATAATTCTCTGAATTCTTCCACAGTTGGATAGAACCAACTGAATTACGAAATGAAATAGTTGAAATTAATTATGTGCTCAAATCAAAATACCACATGTCTAAATGCCTCCAGAGTTCTCCCGCTTATCTATTTGTTATCACTTGGACATAGAATAAAATAACAAAAAAGGACTGCTTGAGCACAAATTGGCTAATAAATGTAATGCTCGTTGAGCCCTGTTGCTATGGTAACCATATTTACAGACTTTCTAGATAATGTCAGGCTGTTCTAATAAACCAACGTAGATAACTTGGGATACAAAAAATGACCAACCAAGACACTATTCAGTCCTGAGAGTAACCTCTAGCTGAATAGAATTGTCTAGGCTGAACTATAAGGAAGTCTGTAAATGAAACCATCAGAGCGACGATATCCCAAGATTATGTGTTGTTCTATAATATTCTGAGACCAAATTCAAACTTGAAATGAATCGTCTTGCATCTACTCTTTTCCATTTTCTATTTATGTGTATATATTTATTTATCTATTTATTTATTTATTTATCTATTTGTCTATACATTTATTTTTTGTTTATTTGTTCATTTACTTGTTTATTTATTTTTATGTACGTATGTTTATTTACTTGTGTATATATTTTTTATTTATTCATTTTATATTCTACTTATTCCTTTATTATTTCTTTATATTTCATTTATCTAATTATTTATTTTTTAAAATACATGGGTTCCTCAAGGAAGCCCTAAACACAAAGTAAAGACTCATTGAACATGAAAAATAAATAGATTAATAAATAAAAATAAAAATGAAAACAGGGCTACAGAAGAAACGCCCAATAAAAATTAAAGAAACTGAGAAAACGAAATAAGCCAGGTTAGTTTATAAGCCCAGAAGGAGAACTATCCAGAAGAGGCTATTAATTCTAACAGAAAAAAAAAAAATATTCAGAATAGAAATGCGGTTATGAGCAACGGAGGAGAGAGGGACGAGAAAGATACACACACACACACACACACACACACACACACACACACACACACACACACACACACACACACACACACAAATATATATATATATATATATATATATATATATAAAGATCGAAAAAGAGCGTTGACCTCAGAGTCTTGCCTCAGCTGAATAAAATTGTCTGTCGACTGTTATAGAATGAATATGACTCAGATCGTAAAGAGAGAAGTGGAAAATGAAGAATTTTATAATAACATTAGAGTCTTGTAGGAGTTTTGGGAGGTAAGTGATGAAAGAGACAGAAAGATTAAAAGTTAGAAAGAGAGAGAGGGAGAGAGAGAGACAGAGAGAGAAGGGAGAGAGAGTATGATTATGTGTGTGTGTGTGTGTTTTATATGTGTGTGTATGTGTGTGTGCTTGTGTTTTTATGTGTGTAAGTGTGTGTTTTTATGCGTGTAAATGTGTGTGTGCGTGCATGTGTGTGCGCGCGCGCGTGTGTATGTGTGCGTGTGTGCTTGTGTATGCGTTTGGACGAGTGCATACGTGTGTGCGTATCACAAGACCTCACACGCACAGAAAAACTCGGAAGGGCAAACACGTAAACCTTTGAAGTAATAGTGGAACAAAAACAGCTGTGTTGGAGAGGGGACGTGATCTGAATGGGTGAGGAAAGACTTTTGGGTGAAATAGTCTACGGACAACCCATGCCCGACTTCACGTCTCCTAAAGTCGACGCCACAAGGACCATATCAAACTAATCTGTCGAGTGAGTTTTCAGAAAGTTTCAAACTGTTGAAATTGTCGACACTTTCCGAAGAAGAAGACTTTATTAAATCTACAACCTTTCGATCATTATTATTTCTTTTTAGTTTACGTCTTCAAATGGCGTCTCAAACTAATCTCTGGAGCGAGTTTTCAGAGAGCTTCAAACTATCGAGATTGTCGAATCTTTCCGAAGACTTTATTAAATGTACATCCTTTCAATCATATTTTTTTATTTAGTTCACGTTATGAAATGGCGTTTAACTTTTTCAAAACTGCTGCATTTTCAATCTTCAAACGTTCTCAAAGCTTAAGAATCTTAAGAAATTGTCTCCAAGATGTTAAGACGTTTGTAGCTCAGAAATGCAACAAAGTAGCAGGAAGTCAAACTAGACTCCTTAAACCGACGATCACAAATCAAAACTTGATATTTAATTGTTGTGGTGCACGTGCATGCTATTGGCATTGTACGATTGTCATCCGTGCTTCCCCTTTTTGTTTTTAAATATGAAAATTATCTATTATTTTTTCAAAACTATTGTATTGATTGGATTTCCGTGTGCCAATTTTGCGAAAGAACTAAGCGGTCGTGTATGGTTCTCGCCAAGCCAGGCTGCATTCACGCTTGTTTATCATTTATTTTTAGTTATATGTCTATCATTATTTACTATTTACCTGTTTGTTTATTACTTAACTCTACCTATGCATTTATTCATGTATTTTATTTATTATTTATATTATATTTTTATTGATTCGTTTATTTATTTATTTATCATGATTTTTTTTTTATCCGACCTAGATATGGACCAAAAGGTCTCCTGTGGGCATGCTCCGCCTTTGTAATCCTTTGTAATTCAAGCAAAATAGTTTCGATTACGGCTTTTGAGAGCGTGCGCACGTTTTTGTCTGTAGCGCTAAATAATTTATACATTTCGATCTTGTTTCATTAGCCAGTCTCGTACAACCGGTGGCAACGGTGGGACCCTCGTACATAATTCTTGAGGAATCTACGCCAGGAAGCGCTTAGGTGCGTCCAAAGTCGTCATCTTTGCCCTATACGCTTTAGGGACTGTTGGGGCAAGTCACAGCCACTGCTGGAAATCAAAGAGGAGTGCTGGATTCGAACCCACAACTAAGCAAATGTGAGACCAGCACGCTTCCGATTACTCCACCAGGTTCCGTCTCACATCCTTAAACTTCTTTTATTGCGTTAAAGTAAACATGCCAATATCACTCAGCCTCACTGCTTTCTCTGAGGAAGATTTTCTAAACTAGTAAGAACCTACCTTCTTGAAAAGACTTCGCAAAAACTATATTTTCTTCAGAAAATCTCGTGTAATTGTCATATAGTCGTGTTATATGGCAGGGTCTTGTTTTGGAGACGTCTTTGTAAAGAAGGTATATTTTTTTCTTTAGATAAATTTTCGTGAATCTGTTGTATTGTCTTGTTATGTACTCAGCCCATCCACTGAAAACACGGAAGCATCAGGACCCCAACACTCAACCCGCTGGTGCAAGCTTTTATATGTCAGATTTAAGAAGTCAACTTTTAAGTCCCTTTTGCTTGGTATCCGTATATATATCATACTCAGCGATGACTTCAATGGGATGGGGGGGTGTTTATGTTTATAGGCTTGCAAACACATGTCAGCACATCCATACATGCAAACATGTATGCATATATGCATGTATACGCGTACACACAAAAATACACTCTCTCTCTCTCTCTCACACACACACACACACACACACACACACACACACACACACACACACACACACACACACGCACACACACACACACACACGCAAACACATACAAATCTTTACTTTTTGTATTTGTCAATTTCTTTGTTAATACATTAAGCTTGATCTTTACCTAAACACTTAGATGACCTTGAAAAGATACATTATCGAAAAAGTGATCGTAACATGATCGTAAAAATATCGTAAGGTTAGGCCAATAGGATTAAACTTCCAGATAGGGTGATTGCATGTATCACTGCACTAAATTTCCAGAGTCTAATTCACAAACACACTAAAGGTAGCGGTACACTGGGCTAGAACGCTACTTGCTTTTGTTTCTTCGTTTGAGTAGAAACGACTTTGGTTACAATATTCTAGACTTCCGAAAGAATATCTCAATAATGAGTCTAACATTGGTATTCTAGATTTAACTTCTCTCAGTTTGTCGTTCATCTTCTCATTTTATGACGTAAAAGTAATTTGACATTTGAAAAATCGAAAAACAAAAGATCGTAACCGAAGTGGTTTCTGTTCGAACGCAGTAGCAAAAGCAAGTAGCATGCTATCGAGAAATGGCAAGTGTGCCGCCACGTTTAGTGTTGTGGGTTCCAAACGTGTCATTACACTTTACACAATCGTACCCGCCAACTATCGTGAATGCAAAGAAAACGGTACTTGCTTTCCTCATTATATTCCATGACAGTACAGTATATTGTTGTTCTTATGGACTGTAGGCTACCAGCGCTTCTGTCCTTGTGAGCAATCTCTCGTCGTTGTCGTGAAGATTCGAAACAAGGTCATCTGTAAAACTTTTTGGTAAAACTGAGAGCCAATCAGCTCGGTGATCATTGACTCGAGTGTCAAAAAACAGTTTTTGTTTCTGAATAGCAATTAGTTCATACACAGACTAATCGAAAATGACCAAGATACGTAGAGATCATTGCCTTGTCATCATATCTGAAAGTGGGCGTTGTTTTTTCCTAAGGGTGTATTTGAGAAGAAAAAAGGAATTTCAGTTAATTATGAGGAGACTGAGAGGGGGTCGCCGATTTAATGAAGCGGCCTTGCTGTGGATGTTCTCTCTTGCGACACTGCTTCTGACCCAGGGCAGTTGAAGAGATGCAGTGATGACCCGTCATCCAGGAGGAGCCAATATAAGTGGGATGGAGGGGAGTGAATGGGAGTGGAGTATGTGGGGATGGAATGGGTGGGAGTGGATTTTATGCCTTTTTTTTTTTAGCTACCTCCCTTGTAAGGGGGAAAAAGACTTTGGAATTTGTATGTATGTATGAATTACATATTTCTATGATCAGAAATGAAGGTGTCCTCGTTCCCCGCCTCTCTCTCTCTCTC
This sequence comes from Oratosquilla oratoria, assembly GCF_046742065.1. Taxonomy (NCBI): domain Eukaryota; kingdom Metazoa; phylum Arthropoda; class Malacostraca; order Stomatopoda; family Squillidae; genus Oratosquilla; species Oratosquilla oratoria. The sequence continues at coordinate 6,577,510 of NC_134800.1, read as the reverse complement.
TCTCTCTCTCTCTCTCTCTCTCTCTCTCTCTCTCTCTCTCTCTCTCTCTCTCTCTCTCTCTATCTCTCTATCTCTATCTCTATCTCTCTCTATCTATCTATCTACCTATCTCTCTCTCTCTCTCTCTTTTTCTTTCTCTTTCTCATTTATTATTTATATACTTATCTGTCTGTCTCTGTCTACCTATCTTTTATATATTTATCTACCTAACTATTTATCTAATTTTTTTATCTATCTGTTTTTCTATCTGTCTATCTACCGATCTATCTCTACCTTTCAATTTTGATCTTTTTCTCCATTGTAACTTATTTTTTCTCTCTTGAAGAAAATGACATAATTCTAAGTTGAAGACTAATTATGTTAGATTAATAAATCAATGGAAAACAAGAATTAATTTTTGGTAGACATTTTAGTTTTCAAAGAGCGGCCTTGACGATTTATAGTGTAATGAAATAATTTTCCTTTCCTTGCCATTACATGTAGCACATTGAAAACTTTTGGAGTTTATCTAGACAAAGGCCATAGCAACAAGTTATAGCCAAACACAGCCTCCCTTCTTTCTCCTTTTCCACGGCCTCCTCTTTCTCTTTTTCGTATTTTTTCCTCCTCTTTTTTTTTCTTCCTCCTCTTTTGTTTCTTCTTTTTCTTTATTTTTATAATTTTCTTTTCCTTATCATATTTCCTCTCCTTCTTTCTCATCTTCTCGTTTTCTTTGTTTTCCTTCTTTTCCTTTTCCTTTTTTTTTTTTCCTATAATGTTTTTCTTTATCTTCGAACTCTTTTTTCTTTCTTCTTTTTCTTCTTCTACATCTCTTTAATCCTCTACTTCTTTTTTCTGATTCTTTATTTACTTGTATTTCTTTACTTATTTCATTCTTATTCTATAGATGGATATAATCATAACAAGAACAACAACAACAATAGCAACCTCAACCACAACCACAACCACAACCACAACTACAACTAAAACCATGATGTTTTGCGGTTGTCGTAGTTCCTGCCTATAGTGCCTGGGAGTTTCATAGATAATATGTTCCCGTCTTCATCACTGTTATCATTTCTCGAACCTTGATCAGACTAAGTGCAGCACAGCTGATACCATCCTTATTGTTCTTGTTCACAATACCATCATTATCGTGATCATTTGTCACTGTTATTGACAACATACCCCCCCCATGTCAATTTATTATTATTTACTATTTACCTGCTTGTTTATTATTCAACTGTACCTATGCATCTATTTATGTATTTTATTTGTTATTTACATTATTAGTTTTTATTTCTTTATTTATTATTATGATTTTTTTTTCGCATCCGACCTAGATATGGACCAAAAGGTCTCCTGTCGGCATGCTCCGCCTTTGTAATCCTTTGTAAAAACACAAAATCTCTTGTAATCCTTTGTAAAGCACCTAAACAGAACTAATACCTGAGGAATCCATTAATCTATTCCTAGTATAAAAGTAATTAACACTTTTTACTTGTATCTTTACTACACAAATAACATTTGCTCACATATGGTTGGACTTAATACTCACGGAGATCTTATGTTATTAGACGAATTACTTTACTTCGTTGGCTGAGATCAAAGAGTGTCTTTTGACGTGCGTCAACTAATCCAATTCAACCGGATAGGAAATCCTAGATTTCATCTGTGTCCTAACTCATCTAGAAGACTTTGGTCTTAGATTACGAAG
>NC_134800.1:6565814-6570814 GCF_046742065.1 Oratosquilla oratoria | reverse complement strand
GTTCTATATTCCTTATTTACCTGTCAGAGAGGAAGAGGGGAATAGAGAGAGCAAAGGACGGAGGGAGAGATGTAGGGAAAGAGAGAGAGAGAGGGGGGGTGAGTACAGAGAGATTGAGACTGATATTGAGATATGGAAAGAAGAAGAGAATGAGAAGAGGAGACTGAGAGGGAAGATAAGAGAATGAGGAATGGAGAGAGGAGGAAGGAAGCCAGACAGGCATGGACGGAGAGAGAGAGAAAGAGAGAGAGAGAGAGAACGACAAAAGAAAGAAAAAGAAAGAAAAGAAGAGAGAGAAACAAAGAAAAATAGGAAGAAAAAATAAAGGAAGAGTGAAAAAAAGAGTGAGAGAAAAATAGAAAGGAAAAAGAGGGAGAGAAAGAGAGAAAGGAAGAAGAAAAAAGATGGAGAGAAAATGAGAGAGAGAAAGTAGGGAGAGAAAAGAGGGGGAGAAAGAAAAGAGGGGAGAGAGAAAATAGGGAGAGAGCGAAAAAGAGGGAGAGAGAGAAAAAGAGAGAGAGAAAAGATGGAGAAAAAGACTATGGAGAAAGGGAGAGAAAAAGAGGGAGAGAAAGAAAGTGAAAAAGAAAAGGAAAAAGAGAAGGAGAAATGGAGAAAGAGAAACGGAGAAAAAGAAAAGGAGAAAAAGGAAAAGAGAGCAAAGGAGAAAGAGAAAAAGAGAAAGGGAAGAGAAAAGGAGAAAGAGAAAAATGAGAAAGGTAGAAAAAGAGAGAGGGAAAAAGAGGGGGAGAATGAGAAAGGGAAAAGCAGAAACGGAGAGGAGGAAAGAGAGAGGGCGAAATGGAAGAGTAGGAAGAGAGAGGGAGAAAGAGAAAGAGAGGGAGCAGGAGAGAGAGTGTGTGGTGAGGTAGAGGTAGTAATGGAGAGAGGAAGAGAGGATTTGGTGAGGTAGAGGAAGTAGAGGAGAGAGGAACAGAGAGTGTGGTAAAGGAGGAGGGAGAGAAAAAGAGGTATAAAAGGATAAGAGGAAGAGAGGAGAGAGGGAGGGAAATAATGAGGGAGTAGGAAAGAGAGGAAAAGAGGATATAGTAAGGGAGATAGAGAAAAGAGGAGGGAGAGAAGGGGGTTAAAGAGGGAAGGAAGGAAAGAAGGAGAGAGGGAGGGAAAGAATGAGGAATTAGGGGAGAGTGGAAGAGAGAGGAAGAGAGGATATAGTAAAAGAGATAGAGAAAAGAGGAGGGAGGGAAGAGGGTCAAAGAGGGAAGGAAGGAAAGAAGGAGAGAGGGAAGGGAAAGAATGAGGAATTAGGGGAGAGAGGAAGAGAGGATATAGTAAAAGAGATAGAGAAAAGAGGAGGGAGGGAAGAGGGTCAAAGAGGGAAGAGAAAGAATGAGAAGGATATTGAGAATAAAACGAAGTTCAGGGAGGATCATGTCCATTAACGGAAGTAAGAGTTGGTGTAACAGAGAAGAGTATCGAAAGCAGCACAGATAAACACAGTACATAAATAGCAAACGAGGTTGCGTAATGGCAGACTGTTATAAGTAAGACTTCGTATTATTACCAAACATAAACGTAATGTTTTTCGCTGATGTGTTCGCGTGCGTTATAAACTATTTGAACACAAGCTTGCCTTGGTTATGTAAGGTTTACTTATTACTCTTTTTATGAAGGTAAAGAACAAATAATCTTCATAAAGGATTTTAGAATTTTTATATCTTAGATGATATTAGAAATTGCTGTTTCGTAATGAACACAAACAGAATGACAAATGTTTATTTAGAAATGGGTAGAAATAATTCTATAAACCACATAATTAGCGATGGTAATAAACCTTTATCAGAGGTGATTACATGTAATACAGTTAGGATCTCGTATATCTAAATGCATAAGCGCATTTCTCATATGTTTCTCTGTTAATGAACTAACTTACTTGCTTATCTATTTAACGGCTTGTTAAATTATCTAATTGCTTATCTATGTTTATTCTTGTATTTGTTGTTCTGCATTTGACTTCATTATGGATTAAGATATTTTTTGTTCCTTTTTAATAAAGTAATGTATTGTAGATACAAATACTTGCACACACAAAGACACCTGCATAGCACACGTACGCATATACACAAATGTATGCGCGCACACACACACACACACACACACACACACACACACACACACACACACACACACACACACACACACACACACACACACACACACACACACACACACATACACACACACACACACACACACACACACACACACACACACACACACACACACACACACACACACACACACACACACACACACACACACACACACACACACACACACACACACACACACACACACACCTCGTGGTGCTGTGGTTAGAGTTCTTGCCTGCCACTACGGCGGTCCGGGTTCGACTCCCGCCCAGGGCTGAAATAATTTCAGTATCGCTTCGCTGCGGGGTGTTACTCCAACTCTCTTGGGCGGGGAGTTTGGGGTGTGTGTGCGTGTAAGGTCACAGTATTACCCATAGATCGGTCATACGAGCTCTGAGCTCTCATTCGGGAGGTTAATAACTGTCGATCACGAGTCCAACACGTGATCCAAGACCATGGTGAATCACACACACACACACACACACACACACACACACACACACACACACACACACACACACACACACACACACACACACACACAGACACACACATAAACGTATATTTAACATTTCATCTGTGCTGTCAAACATTTACAAATAAGAAGTCATATGTTTATCTGACTTATTGACAAATGTTTCAGATCTATGATGAATTTTCATAAGTATAGCCAATAAAGTTAGTAAAATTCTAAAACATAATTGTAGAAAGTGTTTTCCAGGGTTGTCAAAAAGTTCTAAATGGCCTTAGAAAAATAGCAACATCACAAAGAGAATAAAAGGGTAATATCAAATATGTGATAAAGAAATTATACGAATGTGCTTGGAAAGGGGATATTCATGCATCCAGCATTCTTAGCACAGCGTATGCATTCCTAACTGTGCAGCGAGAGAAAGTAATCTTAGGATATAATGGAAAGGAGAGGCTGTGAGTTTGAGAGGTGTTGGAAATGTTTGTGTAATCGCGTGGTTCTTGGAAGAAGATAGGAAACTACTTTGCGCGGTAGAAAATCGTAATCAGCTGTTACGCTGACGATAATAGACGTATGTATGATGTGTTACAATAAGTTATATTGCCATTGTATGGTAGTAGGAGACCTCTTGATTGATGTATGGAGGTCTAACAGCGTTTTTAAGGTTCACATGACTCTATTTGGAGTGAAAGAAGAAGAGATATTCGGTGGTATTCTTAAAAAGTATATTTCCTTATATAAATCTTATATAAACCCCTGGAAGGGAAAGATTTATATAAGGAAAGAATTTTTTAAAGAATACCACTGTAAGAATCTTACGGTGGTATTCTTAAACAAACATCCTTACATAAATCTTTCCCTTCCAAGAATCTATATAAGGAAAGATTTTTTTTAGAATACCGCCGATTAGTTTATGGCGTGTAAATGAAGAATATATAATAGTGAACTGAATAGGTGGATGAGCATCATTTATTGAAAAGCATGAGCAAGAAAGGAATTGATATGAGAAGACTTAAATGTTGGTGCATGGTAGATGTCAGTGAAAGAGAAAGATATAGGAAAACAAAAATGATAGATAAAAGAGTACAACTTTAGAAGAACATATGAACAGAAAATGGATAGTATTGGAGGATGTAAAGATGTTAGTTTATGATGCATGTAAGGACATGATCAAGGACCAAGTCAAGCACAATATCGAGGACGAGGTAAAAACGAGGTCGAGGACGAGGTCGAGGACGAGGTAAAGATGAGACCAAGTACGAGGTCGAGGACGAGGTAAAAACGAGATCAAGGACGAAGACGAGGTCGAGGACGAAGTAAAAAAGATATTGAGGACGAGGTCGAGGACGAGGTCAAGGTCGATAACGAGGTAAAAACGAGGTCAAGGACGAGGTCGAGGATAAGGATGAGGTTGATGGCGAGGTAAAACCGAGGTCAAGGACGAGGTAAAAACGAGGTCGAAGACAATGTCAAGAACGAAATCAAAGACGAGATCAAGGACCAGGTCGAGGACGATAATGAGGCCAAGGGTGAGGTCTAGGACAAGGTCATGTACTAGCACGAGGTCAAAGACGATGATGTCGAGGCTGAGGCCTAAAATGAGGTCGAAGAATAGGGTCGAGGACAAGATCAAGGACGATGACGAGGCCGAGAAGGTTAAGGACGAGGTCAAGGAGGAGGTAAAAACTATGTCGAGGACGGGGTAAAAATGAGATCTAGTGTAATGTAAAAACTAGATCGAGGACAATGTGAAGAACAAGGTCAAAGACATGGTCAAGGACCAGGTCGAGGACGAGTTTGAAGACGATGATTATGTCGAAGGTGAAATCGAGAACAAGGTCAAAAACATGGTCAAGGACCAGGTCGAGGCCGAGGTCGAGGACGATAGCGAGGCTGAAGCCTAAAATGAGGTCGAAGAATAGGGTCGAGGACAAGATCAAGGACGATGACGAGATCGAGGTTAAGAACGTGGCCGGGGATAAGGTCAAGGACAAGGTCGAAGAGGTTAAGGACGAGGTCGAAGACGTTAAGGACAAGGTCGAGGAGATTAAGTACGAGATCGAGGACGAGGTCGAGGACGAGGACATGGACGAAGTCGAGGACGAAGTCGAAGACATGGACGAGTTCGAGGACGAAGTCGAAGACGAGATCGAGGACATAGACGAGGTCGAGGACGAGGTAAAGATCGAGGACGAGTTCAAGAATCGAAACCCGGCCCGACGCAAAAGTACTTTCGGGTACTCTTCCATTACTTCTGGTACTTGGCCGTGACTATTATTGATTCGGTGAATATATTGGATCTTGTTTCCTATTTCGCCTCAGAGACGCGATTGATGTCTTCGTAAGTGAAGAAATGCGTATTCATTGTGTGTGTGAATTCACCATGGTCTCGGACCACGTGTTGGACTCGTGAC
>NC_134800.1:6558314-6563314 GCF_046742065.1 Oratosquilla oratoria | reverse complement strand
AAGTTAAGACATAGATAACTTTAACCCTGTTGCCTTTTGGTGTGAGGAGTATACTTCCATGATCCCTTTTTCATGCACATTTTTTTTTTTTTAATCTAAGAAGTCCGCCATTATTGGAGATGAGTTAGAAAGCCTTTTTGCGTAGATGAAGTTTGTTGTTGTTTTCTTATATAGTCTTGGAGCTTCATTCTAGAAGTAACTGGTGAAATTCCTTGAGGTTTTTAATTTCTCGATCTGTCACAATTCAAATGTGTGTGTATGTATTCACTTGGTCTTTGGATCACGTGTTGGACTAGTAATCGACAGCTATTTCCCTCCGGGAAGAGAGCTCAGAGCTCGTAGGTCCGATCTACAGGTAATGCTATGACCTTGTACACACACACACACCCAACTCCCCGCCCACAAGAGTCAGAGTAACGACCCGAAGCGCAGCGGTACCGAAATAATTTCGCCCTGGGCAGGATTCGAACCATGAGCTGCGGGCTATTATTGTGGCAGCTCAGTGCTCTACCAACTACGCCACCGAATGTGTGTGTGTGTGTGCGTGTGTGTATGTGTGTGTGTGTGTGTGTCTCCCTGTCTGTCTGTCTGTCTGTCTGGCTGGCTGTGTCCGTGTCTGCATGTATGTATATGTGCATGTGTATTTATGCGTTTGTATTTGTCCTCTCATTTGCATAAGTGTGTGTATGAATGTATGTATGTATGTATGTATATACGTAGGTATGTATTTATCTATGTATGTATGTATATATGTATGTATGTATATATGTATATGCGTATATGTGTATGTATATATGTGTGTATGTATGTATGTATGTATGTATGTATGTATGTACGTATGTGCCTTCATCCACTCTTTCAGTGCCAGTGTTTGTATATCTAGGCTGAGTAGAAACCCTGGCAAGAGCAGAGTAAGTATATCAAGTTCCAGTAGCACAAAAATCACACACAAAAAGTGAGAAAGTTCGTAAAGGCTAACCGTAATTACGTCAGAAACGAGCCAAGAAGGAATATGAAAGAATTATGGAGGTCTATAAGGAAGACACCAGGATTAAAGGGAATGATAGATGGGGATCACAGAGGATTTGATGTTGATGACCTCTGGTCACGGTACTGGTCTGTGGAATTTGTTATTTATGGAAGATGTGCCAAAGGCAATTTCGTCCTTGAGGAACTGACGGGAATAGATACACGGATATAGAAAAAAATATGTATTACTGTACTCTCGTTGATGAAAGTTATTATAAAGTAATGTATTCGAATTCTTTTGAAATGTGTAGGAAAAAAGTACAATGAAGTTATAAGATACTGTTAGACAGTAAAAGCTATTTACATGTTGAAACAATGGAAATATGAAATATTTATGACGTCAAAAAATATTTGTGACGTCATAAGTTGTAACGTCGTAAAATTAATGACGTCATCAAGATTTGGAGGCGAAATCCAACATTGATGACGTCAGAAAAGATTGAGATTTATTTTAGTTTTTGTGCAAAAACAAAGAAGTGACATTGACCGACGGAGATGATGATTACGTCGAAAAGACGTTGTTTGATTTTCATAAGAATCGGCGACCTTCTTGAGAGAATATAGTAAACTTTGACACGCGTTTATAGAAAAATGCGACCTCAGAAGACAAAGAACAGATGCTATGATGAAATATTAAAACAGCAAGAAAGCGACAAGGTAGGACGAAAGACATTCCAGAGGAGTGTCAATGAAGATGAAGAATTTTCAAAAGAATGCCTGGATGAGAAGAAGTCCGTGAAGAAGAGGACATAAATAATAAAAAGAAACTTAGAGTCTCCGTTTTCTTTCTACGCCTTTTGTCGAGAAAACGGGAAACGCTAAGATGTGGAGCGAAGAAGTAAACAAACACTAATTAAGGATAGTACCTCTTGTATTACATGACACTGGAGTTTTAGAAGTAGAAAGAGATGTAGAAGATGAGGACTCTGGTACTGCGAGGTCTTTTGTCTAGAAAACGGGAAGTTTGCTAATGTCAAGCGAAGAAGTAAATAAGACACTAATTAAGGTTGGTACCTGTTGGAAAGGAAAGTTCGCTGGTTGAGCGAATTAGAGCGTCGCTACTTGCGGCGATGGTCGAGGTGACGGTAGTTCGATTCCTACCACCAGCGAGTTGGACCAAGGGTTTGGTTGATTAAATCCCACCCTACAAAGTACTCTGTAAGGGGAACCGTTATGGCCTTCTGATAGGGGAAGTTCGCAATGTCAAGTCGAATCACTTCTTTGAAGAGATTGGAGTTCTAGAAATAGAGAAAAAACGTCAGAAAAAGAGGACATGGTACTAGGCAAAACTAGGTCATTTAGGAGCCCATGAATCTACACCTATAAAAAAAATGCTTCTGAAGAATGTTCTAGAAATAGAAAACAATTCAGAAAAAGAGGACATGGTATTAGGTAAAACTAGGTCAGCAGCCCATGATTCTAGGTTTATAAAAACATATGATGGAAAGGAAAGCTTCTGAAGACTGTTCTAGAAATAGAAAAAGATTCAGAAAAAGAGTACATAGTACTAGGCAAAACTAGGTCTTAGCAGACCATGATTCTAGGTTTATAAAAATATATGATGGAAAGGAAACTTTCTGAAGACTGTTCTAGAAATAGAAAAAGATTCAGAAGAGGACATGGTACTAGACAAAACAATTCTAGGTTTATAAAAAATATTTGAAATATAAACAGGCAGAAAGTCTTCTAATAAACCAATTTTGTTGAAGGTGATACTGTTTTCTGCTTTAATAATTTTCTTGCAGATTAGTGAGATCTTTAGAAAATATCTGCAAGAAAATGATCAATGCAGAAAACAGCATCACCTTCAACAAAATTTGTGACAAAACTAGGTCAGTAGACCATGATTCTAGGTTTATAAAAAATATTGTGGAATGGGAATGCTTCTCTTGCAGATTAGTGAGATCTTTAGAAAATATCTGCAAGAAAATGATCAATGCAGAAAACAGCATCACCTTCAACAAAATTTGTGACAAAACTAGGTCAGTAGACCATGATTCTAGGTTTATAAAAAATATTTAAAGTATAAACAGGCATTAAGTCTTCTAATAAACCAATTTTGTTGAAGGTGATACTGTTTTCTGCATTAATAATTTTCTTGCAGATTAGCAAGATCTTTAGAAAGTATGTGCAAGAAAATGATCAATGCAGAAAACAGCATCACCTTCAACAAAATTTGTTTATTAAGAAAAAAATATTGAGGAAAGGAATTCTTCTCAAGACTTTTCAAGGATTCACGTGATCCAGGACTGAGACTTCTGCCGGAAACGAAGATCCTGTTATCGAACTAGAAGGAGCTTCTGAATCACTTCCAGACTCTCCCAAGAAGATGCTACCGGTTCTCAGATGTCTGACGTAGAATACAAACGAGATGTTTTGTAAGGAAAATACGGTTCTGTCAGCAAAAAGTTCCAGCGAAAGAAGACTGAGATTTTGTTGGCAAAAAAGTTTGGCGAAGAAAAGGTGATATCGGATGGGTCACGACTAGAGGAAGTAGAGAATGGGTCCCGTGTGAAAATTTTGTAGAACGCGAAGATAGATCAAGGTTGTTGTTGTTGTTGTTGTTGTTGTTGTTGTTGTTGTTGTTGTTGTTGTTGTTGTTGTTGTTGTTGTTGTTGTTGTTGTTGTTGTTGATCTTCTTCTTCTTCTTCTTCTTCTTCTTCTTCTTCTTCTTCTTCTTCTTCTTCTTCTTCTTCTTCTTCTTCTTCTTCTTCTTCTTCTTCTTCTTCTTCTTCTTCTTCTTCGTCCTCTTCTTCTTCGTCCTCTTCTTCTTCGTCCTCTTCTTCTGCTTTTGCTTTTTCTCTTTCTTTTTCTTTCTTTTTCTTTTTTTCTTTTGCTTTTTCTTCTTCTTCGTGGTGATGGTAGTTGTGGTAACGTAACCTGTTTTTTGTTGTAATTGTTAATGAAAGTGTTGGTGATGGTACCAGTGGATGTTTCAAGGATAATTGCAATTGTTACATCGAGGGTCAGTTTTTGTCAGGATCGAAAAAAGTAATATCAACATTGGACAAATTTAGTCTTCAATAGACAAGAACTGGTTTACCGATAGACTGCTTAACGAATGGAATAGACTTTGTAGCCACGTAGTAAGCGCTGAAACAATTGGTTGTTTTAAAAGAAGATAAGATAAATCTATAGGAATGATAGATGGTAAGAGACATGAAACTACCTAGTATAGGCCTTATGGTCTCTTTCAGTCTATTCCATTCTTAATTCTTTTGTTCTTAAGTATAAAAAATGGCGATACAAGATGAAAAAGAATAAGTCAGGAACGATGAAATATGGTAAGAATAATACAAAACTGTGAACGTGATTAAAAAAAAATAAAAAAAAAAATAAATAAAGAACAGTAACTAAAATGAAGCAGAGGATAAAAATAAAGACGAGTAGAATGAGATAAACAATGAATTAAACAAAAACGGAAGAGAAAACTAAAAAGCCGAATATGAAAAGTCGAAAAAGGACTTAAGAAAGCGAGGGCCGAGCTGTAAGGAGTATGGAGGAAGAAGAAAAGATTTGGAGAAAGAAATAGGATATGTTGGTAAAAGCTTTAATGGATTTGATAAGGTGGGTGGTGCTCGTAATACAAAAGAAATAAAGACGAGAAAGATTGTAAAATCTAGAGAGAAGGGGGAAGAGAAGGATTGCCAAATGGAGAAATTATGTAATGCTCAAACTGTGTTGTAAGAGAAAGTAGGAGAGTTTAGGAGGAGGAGGAAGAAGAGAAGGGGAAGGAGGAGGAGGAGAAAGAAGGAGGAGGAGGAGAAGGAGTAATGGTAGAAGGAAGAGGAGGAGGAGGAGGAAGAAGGAGGAGGAGAAAGCTGTGACGAAGATCGTGTGTTGGAGGAAGAGGAGGAGGAGGAGGAGGAAGAGAAGATGGAAGTGGAGGAGGAGGAGTAAGGGGAGGAGGAGAAAAAAGGAGGAGGAGGAGAAGGAGGAGGGTTAATGGTAGAAGGAAGAGGAGGAGGAGG
>NC_134800.1:6550814-6553314 GCF_046742065.1 Oratosquilla oratoria | reverse complement strand
AGTTAATAAAGAGGTTTGGTAAAAATGGAAAAGATTTTGTTATTGGACAAAATATTTAAAAAAAATGCTTCCAGCAGTGATATAAATACCTTTTTGTACAGTGAAAAGACTATTTGTTTGTTATAATAATCATATCAAGCCGATATGTATTAATTATTCATGATTAATTATTCAGTTCAATGGATATATTAGATGAATTGGTAACTAAATAAAAGTAAATTAAGATAGATCAATAGATAAATAGATGATTAGAAAAATAAATAAGTAAATAAACAATGAATTATTAAATAGGTTAAAATTGTAAATGAAAAATAGGCAGATAAATTGATAAATATATATTTTCTATTTATTAATTTATTGATAAGGTAATCGTTACATAGTTTTGTGAATAAAAATAAAAAACAATCAGATAAATGAGAGAGTAAACGGATAAAGAAATTGATATGTAAATAAATATATTTAAAAAAAATCTCTATACGATACCGACTACGTCAAAAACGTTCAAACGTAAACTTAAACAAATTGCAAAGAAAGCAAATTCAGAAATACCCGAAATAACTGTGCACAAAATGAAAATCTGAAAGATTAGAGATGGGGAAACTTAAGAAAAGGAATATGGCGTACAAAGGAAGGAAATGGTCTAAAGAATATCATAGAAGCAAGCAAAGAGATTATCGCAGAGAATGATAAGAGGTTGACACACGTGGAGAGAAAATAAAACAAAAGTGAGTGAGACAGAAAGAGAGAAAAATAAAAGAGAAGGAATAGCGAACACTGAAGAATAAAAGAGAAAAAGAAGAAGAAAAAAGTGTTTTTTTCGATCAAAATAATTAATATATAAACACAGGTGATTGTATCTCTAATGCTCCAATGGTGATAGTTTTGTGATATTTCTCCTTTTTCTCCTCTTCCTATAAAAGAGAAGGAATAGCGAACACTGAAGAATAAAAGAGAAAAAGAAAAAGAAGAAAAAAGTGTTTTTCGACCAAAATAATTAATATAGAAACACAGGTGTATCTTTAGTGATTCAATGATGATAGTTTTTGTGATATTTCTCCTTTTTCTCCTCTTCCTATCCTCTGATTCTCCACCTCCTCCTACTATTTGTCCTCCTCCTATTTGTCCTCCTCCTCCTCCTCCTTCTTCTCTTCCTACTCCTCCTCCTCCTCCTCTTCCTTCTTCTCTTCCTCCCCTCCTCCTCCTCCTCCTCCTTCTTCTCTTCCTACTCCTCCTCCTCCTACTCCTCCACTCTTCCTCCCCTCCTCCTCCTCCTCCTCCTCCTCCTCCTCCTCCTCCTCCTCCTCCCCTCCTCCTCCCCTCCTCCTCCTCCCCTCCTCCCCTCCTTCTCCCTTCTTCTTTCCCTCCCCCTCCCCTCCTTTTCTTTTCTTTTTCATCTTGTTCCTATTCTTGTTCTTGTTAGTGGTCATAATATTGGTAATATCAATGAGAGCAGTGTTGATGGTGATGATGACTGTTAGTGGTGGTGGTAGATCTTGATTATTTTGGTGGTAGTGATGGCAACCACTGCCACCATTGTGGAGTTGGAGATAGTGTTGGTGGTGATATTGGTGGTGGTGATAGTGGTGGTGATGATGGGCAGTGTTGGACATCAACAGAGAACGACAGACGAGAGCGGGACATGAAGCAGAAGAAAGTCTGAGATGATATCTGTCCTAAAAAAGATCCTTTTTGTCCTGAAAAATCCCAGCCAGATTATCACGTACGAAATGTACGAGGCAATAAGACATCTACGAAGAAGAAGAACAAAGCAGGGAAAAAAAAGAAAGCTTTAAGACCCTTTAAGGCCAAATGAAGAAATATGAAACAAACGAATCTCACAGGAACCTGAACGAAGAGGAGAGGAGAAAAAGTCTTAATATACGAAACGAAAGATAAAAGGACAGAGCGCTGTGTACTGAAACTTTCCGAAAGGGAGAAAGCGATAACAGAAAGGGGGGAACGGAGAGGAATAGGGAATAAAGAGGAAGAACAGAACAATAAAAGGATCATGGTTTACGGATGGGGGAGGGGAGAAGAGGGGAGGGGAAGGAAGAAGGGGAAGGAGAAAGAGATAAAGATAACAGGGGAAGATAAAGACTGACGTGGAGATAAAGATTTAAGACTATCATGGAATTGTTAAACGACATGAAGAAGAGACACGAAGATAAAAATCTTCTTTTCTAAGTTATTGTATGTATGCAAAACGAAATCTATATATTGTTGCCTAAATACGTTGATTTACACACACACACACACACACACACACACACACACACACACACACACACACACACACACACATAAATATATATATATATATATATATATATATATATATACATATATATATACATATATATATATATACATATATATATACATATATATACATATATATATATGACTCCCTCGTCCTATTTTGTAACCAATCTGTGAAAGCTTGCTTCTTCTCTTCTACAACCTTCTTTGTTTCCTCATCCCACTATTCACTACCCTTCCT
>NC_134800.1:6520814-6545814 GCF_046742065.1 Oratosquilla oratoria | reverse complement strand
TGTAAACACAAGGGAGAAGGAACGTTAGTTTCTGAGAAGCATCTAACACGACCAAGTGGAAGCAAGGACAAGAACTCAAGACATTGGTAACCTCAAGAACAAGCTTCTGCAAGAAATGTTGTACACACAAGGGAGAGGGGTTCGCTGTGTTACTGAGAACGAGTTAGCAAGTTCGAGTGTATCCAAGAAGGAGAACAACACAAAAACAAAAGTACTAATAACCTGGAGAACAAGCTTCTGCAAGTATTTTTTGTAAACGCAAGGAACAAGAGCTGTCTGTTACTGAGAACGATGTAACAAGAACAGAAGCACTGATAAACGCGAACACAACCTTCTACGATATTTGTTTTTAACAAAAGGAGAAGAATGCTGTGTTACTTAGAACTATGCGGCAATTTTGAGTTTAAGCAAAGAGGAGAACACAAAAAGAAAAACATTGATAACGTCGAGTACAAGCTTCTGCAAGCATTTTTTGAAAACACAATAGAGAAGAGATGTCTGTATTATCACCCCGAAAGAAAAAAGAAAAGAAAAGAAATAAAAATGAAACCGCTAATAAGTTCTCAAAATGATCATCTGTTGTACTCACAAGTACTCAGAAAGTGCAGGAAATTACGCTTCCTACCCACTCTGTATATAAAAACAAATAGAATAAAAATAAAAATAAAACAAAATCTAATCACGAGACGGAAGAACATCGAACGTGTACACCAGAACCAAGACTTCTTGAATTAGGCAATCTTTGTTACGCAAAGAACGTAATAAGTGTCAAGATTTCTTGGAATTCACGGGGGAAATCAGTGCAAAAGAAATTAAAAGAAGAGGTTGAGGTAGTTCAGGAAGTTTAAGAGTGCTAAAGCAAAAGACAAGGTATTTCTCGGGGGAGAATCTTTACAGAAAGCAATCAAAACCATAGAATAGAGTAGTGGGCGAATTGAATATACCATTGCACAAAGACGAAGAAGAAAGAACAGAGAAAGAAAGACAGAGAGAGAGACAGACAGAGAGAGAGAGACAGACAGACAGAGAGAGAGAGAGAGACAGACAGACAGAGAGAATGAGACAGACAGAGAGAGAGACAGAGAAAGAGACAGACAGAGCGAGGGAGAGAGAGAGAGAGGAGAGTGGGAGTTGTGTTGTCAAAGTCAAAATGGAAAGGGACAAATACATAGACAAAGAGAAGGTGATAAATATGGATCGACATAGGGCAGATGCAGAAAGAAAGGGAGAGAAACATAGACAAAAAGAAAAAGAAAAATAGAAATCTACATGAGAGAGAAAGCTAGACTCAGTCGAATATAGAAATAAGAAAGCATTATAGAACTGTATCATGCATCATAATTTTGCAAAAATAAATGTAAAGCCATAGGCAAAGAATAAATGAATAAATAAATGGATAGATAAGTAAAGGAATAAACAAATAAGTGAATTAATGAATAAGTAGATAGATATATAAATAAATGGATAAATAGAATAGATAAAGAAAAAAACGCCCGTTATGGTCAAAGACATCAGTCTGGCCTTATTGTGGACACACTCGAAGCATCTCAAATTAGAAAGGCTTTTCTAGAATCATCGAAATTCGAAGAAGAGAGAAAATAAAAGAGTGTCAACAAAAGTCGTAAAGGCAGGATTGGCTCAAATAAGATACATGTTGGGAAAAAGACACACAGGATTGGCAGGTTTGATAACTGCCCCCAAAGCTGGGAGAAAATATATATATTTCTTGTCATCTCTAAAGAACACGAAAAAAATAATAATTTTTGAATTTGTCAAGAAAAGTCACTCACCGAGCGTGGCCCTTGCAGAGACAAAATGAAAATGAAAATGACAAGAAAATTTCCAGAATTTTTATTGAATATCTTAAGGTGAGGACACTGCAACAGGAAGGGGATGGAACTGTAAAACATCCACCTTTACCCAAGGTGCTACGAGAGCCAGTTAAATGGCAGGTAACATACACAGACATGACAGAATATATATATATATATATATATATATATATATATATATATATATATAATTCAATTTATTAAACAAGCAATTGATACAATTAAAGTGCTTGTAAATGGTCACAATGTGAATAACTTATACTTGGTTGACATCCCCTTTGCTTTTTTCAATGCAAGGACATTTCTAGGCATGTTAGTGATTAGTTCACAATGTCATCTAGAATGATTTCTTGTCATGTTTCCCGTAATAAACCTAAGAGTTCAGGCTTTGAAGATGGCTTCCTGTTCTTTTTGCGAAATTGTCGGTTTAATATGCCCCAGAGGTGTTCAATAGGGTTCATATCCGGGGACTGACATGACCATGGAAGTTTCCTGATCTC
This sequence comes from Oratosquilla oratoria, assembly GCF_046742065.1. Lineage (NCBI taxonomy): Eukaryota > Metazoa > Arthropoda > Malacostraca > Stomatopoda > Squillidae > Oratosquilla > Oratosquilla oratoria. Next base: position 6,543,482 of record NC_134800.1, on the reverse strand, counting down.
ATTTTGGCTCAGTTATGTGTTGCTCGAGCAGTGTGACAAGGAGTTCCATCTTCCATAAATAGGGAGACATTTTACCCTTTCTACCACTGGAGAATATTGGAATCAGTCCTTCCCTTAATATAGAAACATATTTGCCTAAATTGATGTTTCCTTGACAATCCACAAGCTCTGATCGACCATTACTCCAAATTGCACCCCACACCATTGTTGAAATGCCCCTCATGTTTCATTGTTGGCTGCAGTTATTTGAATTCAAACTCTTGACTACAGAGTCTCCAGACCCACACTCTTCCACTGTCAGAAAATAATGCAAATCGTGACTTATCAAAGAAAATGACATTGTTCCAAAAGGCCACAGGTCTCTCCACAATCTCAACAGCCCAATCCTTTCTGCGCTTGATATTGTCTGGACGAAGGAGTGCTTTCTTTCTTGCAGCTCTGCCATAGTAACCCAGCTTGTGGAGATACCTGACAGCTGTTCTGGGACTGACATCAGCTTGTGCTACTATGTCAGAGGCCTTGCAACGTGGGTCCTCTTCGATATTTCTTTTGACAAGATGCAAGGTTCTTTCTGAGGGCCCCGAAAAAGCTGAATGAGGTTTTGTGCCCTTCTTGCCCTCTCTGGTGAATTGTACGATCACTCTATTAACAGTAAAAAGGGGTGTTGACAGATTTTCAGATATTTTGCGTTGACTAGCTCCACCTTCATGTTGACCCACAATGTGACCTCGCTGAAATTCAGATAGGTTCTACTGCTCTTTTTGTTTGTGGCATGCTTGATTAATCTTGTTATGTAATCTGAAACATAAATCTAGGTAAACATAGCATATTAGGTAAATTTGAATAACACTATGAATTAAGTAAGAGCAGAAATGCATTTTTCTTAGTGTCTACTCAATTCTGTCATGTCTGTGTAGACCAATGAAGAAGGAACTTGTAAATCCTTTACCTTTTAGGTGAAGACGGGAGTTCGGGAAATTGTCGAGCACCACAAACCACTGAAGATGGAGTCTGTTCCTCTGAGGCGAATATGAACATCAAAGACTCACATGGCAAGAATTTTCGGGAGACTTCGTGACAAACCCTTCTGTACCAGATGGAGAAGGACATCCAGAAGCAGAGATAAAAGATAACAAAGGATCTACTCGAAGGGAGAGGATGATTAAAGAACAGAGTAAGAAGAGAGAGGGTGATTGATAGACAAAGGGGGAATGTCCTGCAGAAACCACGGTTGTGGATAGAAATTGATTGGGAGAAGGAGGAGGAGAGGGGGCTAATGGATAGGAGAGGAATGGAAAGGGGATAGGGGAAAGGAAGGTGGGAAAGGGGGATGGGAGGAAGAAATGGGACAGGAGGGGAGAATAGAGAAGGAAAAAGGACGACGTGCTGGAAGATAGATTTTTTTTTTTTTTTTTTCAAAATTTTGGGAAGGGGAAAAAGAGGGTACAGGGAAAAGAGAGTGAAGGAGCAACGCGATGGGAATAAAGAGAAAAGAAGAGCAGGAAGTAAAGAGAGAAAGAAGAGTGAAGAGGAAAAGAAAGAGGAAGAGAAGAGTAAAGAGGAAAGAGAGAAGGAAGGAGGAAAGGTAGGGAGACAAATATAAGGGAATGAGACGGAGGAGGGAAGGTAAAAGGAAAAGAGAGAAGGAAAAGAGGGGAGAAGGAAAAGAGAGGAGATGGAAAAGAGAGAAAAGAAAAACGGACAAGGAAGGGAGAGGAGGGGAAAGAGAAGAAAGACGTGGAAAGGGAGGCTAGGAATAAAAAAAAATTAGGTCGGAATAGGGGGGGGAAGGTAAAGGAAAGGTGTCTGAGAAAGTCTTGTAAACATATAAAAGAGAAAACTGACTTTGGTTTTGAAAGGCAGGAGGTATGTTTTAGAGTTACAAGGATTATATCTTGGCTGACGCGCAGGACTATAGAGAAAGGTGAAGTGATTAGACAAAATGCATTGCACAAGAACTGCCTTGTCGGTATTTTTCCTCGCTGGATAGACTCTATGATAAGTGTAAGATTATTTTATTACTCTGCCTCACTTTATATATTCAATAATAAGCGCCATGTGATTCTGTCAAATGATTACAAGACGAAAGCTTGCATAGGATCGTGATGGAATTCAAGATCAAAGAGAGGATCATAGTTCAATTATTTAAATAGAGAGGAATATATCACAAAATATATATATAGTTTAAGAAATAGAAGCATCATTTATATAGAAAAAAGAGAGAGAAATAGGTAGAGAGGAATATATCACATAATGTATATATAGTTTAAGAAATGGAACCATCATTTATATAGAAAAAAGAGATAAATAGATAGAGAGGAATATATAACAAAATGTATATATAGTTTAAGAAATGGATGCATCATTTATATAGAAAAATGAGAGACAAATAGATATGTCACAAAATGTATATATAGTTTAAGAAATGGAAGCATCATTTATATAGAAAAAAGAGTGCAAAAATAGAGAGGAATATGTCACAAAATGTATATATAGTTTAAGAAATGGAAGCATTATTTATATAGAAAAAAAGAGACAAAAATAGATAGATAGGAATATGTCACAAAATGTATATATAGTTTCAGAAATGTAAGCATTATTTACATAGGAAAAAGAGTAACAAAAATAAATAGGAATATATCACAAAATGCATATATAGTTTAAGAAATGGAAGCATTATTTATATAGAAAAAAAAGAGACAAAAATGGAGTAAATTGGAAGATATCAAAGATGAAATGGAGAATCTAAGAGAAGTAGAAAATGAAAAGTTCTAAAATTCCAGAAATAAAATGGAATAAGTAAAAAATGAATTTGGAAATTAATAAATATAAGCAATATTTGTTCAGATGAAAAAAACGGGAAGGATAAAAAAACGAAATAATTAGAAACTTCCAAGAGAATAAAAGAAAGAGAAAACCTAGGAGAAATCGAAAATAAAACACGTTTTTTTTTAAATCCACAAATCTCTTTTGGTTAGATGACGGGCTTCGTAAATGTGATACTGGTTAATGCTAAAAGTTCCTCGTTAATTCTAAAGTGATCCTGAATACTTTGATTAAGACCATTTCACTTGAGGGGAACAAATCGAGAACGATCGTTTAGAAAACACCGAAGTATATAAAGACTAATTGGAAACTCAAGACTGATGAAGTCCCGGGGTGATGTCCATTACGTTGATAAAAAACAAATAAATAAAAGAAGTAAAGAAGAAACAACGAAAAGGACAAACAAAAAAAAAGGGGCACGAAACAAAGGAGACAGGAAGAGAGAATGAGAGAGAGGAAGAAGAAGAAAAATGTGAAAGAAAGAAAAGAAGGAAAGGAAGAAAAAGTCGGGGACCCGCTTACTGTACCACGGATTTTTTTCACGAAGAACAAGTGGACAGTTTGAATAAGCGAACATGACATAGGTGGGGACTAGGAACCACAAAAAAAGAAGAAAAGTGTCACAGACCACTCGAACAGAGGATAGACGCATGAAACACGATAGTTCAAAGAGAGCAAAAGAGAGAGAGAGAGAAAGAGAGAGAGAGAGAGAGAGAGAGAGATATTGTCAAGGAATAAAAAACTATTTTTAGATCAGCCGGCACCAAGTCTTATGGAAAACTAAAAGAACAAAGAGGAAAGGGTGAATATGCAAATAAAAATAAGAGAAAAAAGAAAATAGCATTAAATGATAAATGGAGGGGGCAATGGGTGTCGACATCTGAAAATATAAAACAAGTAAAGGAAGAAACGCCTGATTGGCTGGCTCAGAAAAAGAAAAATCGGAGGGGATGAGAAAGAAGGCAGAGGATTGGGTGGGGGGGGAGGAGAATTTTTGTATAAATAAAGTAAGATATAGATGAGCTTAACCCTGTCAACACCAAGAGGGGACCACGGAAATTAATGAGAAAATACGCAATGTGTTACTAGGGACGCTCATTCCAGCAGACTCTAAGTACTCTGGAATCCCCCGCGCTGGACTCTCTATGACCAAACAAAGAAGAAGAACGGGCCTTCGATGGCTAATTGGGTTTAGTTGATCAAAAAGGACGATAACTAACTGGGCCATCCATGGTCAATAAAATTTTGTTAAAAAAAGAAAATGAAACTTCTGACTTTTCACTGTGCAAGGGCCTTCGATGGTTTGTCAGAGAGGAAAAAGAACGGGGCCTTCGATGGCCTTTGGGGTTTAGTTTACCAAAAGATGGTAAGGCCTTTGACTCCATGCTATACAAGGGCCTTCGATGTTCAAGCGAATAAAGATGACAACTGGGCCTTCCATGATCAGTAGAATTTAGTTTACAAAAGAGGATAAGGCCTCTGAATTCTCACTGTGGAAGGGGCTTAGATTGCCCAGTGAAGGAGAAGAACGCGGCCTACGATGGTCAATAGAGTTTAGTTTACGAAAGAGTATAATGCCTTTGACTTTACACTGTGCCTTTGATTGCCAAGTGAAAAAGAAAAAATGGGTCTTCGATGGTCAATGGAACTTAATTTACCAAAAGAGGACGAGGCAATCGACCTCGTCCTGAGCAAGAGCCTTCGATGGCTAATTAAAAAAAAAAAAAAAAAAAAAAAGTGCCTCTGATGTCCACTAGGGCTTATTTTACCCAAAGAAGTTAAAACCCTTGATTCCTCACTATGCAACGAATTTTGACTGCGAAGTGAAGAAAAATAATCGCGGCCTTCGATGGTCAATGAGGTTTTATATACCATAGAGGATTAGGTCCTAGATTCTTCACTGTGCAAAAACTGGCAGTAACAAAGAGAACAAGAAAAACTAGGCGTTCGATGGACAATGGGGCTTTACCAAAGAGGATGAGTCTTCGACTGCCTTTTGTATAAGGGGCCTTCGATGGTCAATGGGGATTTATATACCAAAGAGGATATGGTCTTTGATTCTTCACTGTATGCAAGAACTAACAATGACCAAGAGAACAACAAGAACGGGGCTTTCGGGCTTAACCAAAGAGAAGAGCATTCGACTGCCTTTTGTACAAGGGGCCTTCGATGGTCAGTGGGGCTTTATATACCAAAGAGGATTAGGTCTTTTATTCTTTACTGTGCAAGAACTAACAATGACCAACAGAACAATAAGAACGGGGCTTCCGGGCTTAACCAAAGAGGATGAAGCCTTCGACTGCCTTTTGTACAAGGGGCCTTCGATGGTCAATGGGGATTTATATACCAAAGAGGATATGGTCTTTGATTCTTCACTGTATGCAAGAACTAACAATGACCAAAAGAACAAGAAGAACGGGGCGTTCGGGCTTAACCAAAGAGGATGAAACCTTCGACTGTCTTTTGTACAAGGGGCCTTCGATGGTCAATGGGGCTTTATATACCAAAGAGGATAAGGTCTTTGATTCTTCACTGTATGCAAGACCTAACAATGTCAAAAAACAAAAACAAAAAAACGGGGCTTTCGGGCTTTAACAAAGAGGATGAGCCTTCGACTGATTTTGTACAAGGGGCCTTCGATGGTCAATGGGGCTTTATATACCAAAGAGGACTAGGTCTTTGATTCTTCACTGTATGCAAGACCTAATTAATACCAAGGGGCCTTCGATGGTCAATTGGGGTTTGATTTACCAAAGAATATAAGACCTTTGACTCATCACTGTTCAAGAAAACATAGTGCAAGCAAGCCTAGATTTGTCGATTCCATTTAGAAGTTGTGAGCTAGATTTCCATTTTCGTGCCGTTGTCACCTTGTTAGCAGAAGCTCAGAACATGGATTGATCCAATAACGAGGCAGATACCAGAGTCCTTATGTCCTGGAGATGGCCACGATTTGCTGAATCTGTGAAATTGTTATTCAAGACAGAAAAAAAAAGAAAAAAAAAGACAAGAACAGATTGCAGAGAGGGTCATAGTTGGACAAATGAATTGTAAATGAAATTCATCAAAATTTCATAGGCAGAGAAAACTAATATATTTCAAAAATCTGGCTTGTAAAAGGGGCAGGCAAAAACGAATACAAAGAAGGGAGGAAGAGTGGATATGAAACTCAAAATATGCAAAGAAATTCTGAATAAGATTGTGCATAAAAATGCATAAATCTAAAGTCATGGAACTAGAAAAAGAAATCAAAAGAACGAAAAAAGACTTATATCAAAATAAGGAGAAAAGGAGACAGAGAGAGAGAGAGAGAGAGAAGGAAAGGTTTAGAGAGAGAGGGAGAGAGAAAGAAGGCAGGGTTTAGAGAGAGAGGGAGAAATAGAAAGAGGAGGGACAGAGGGGGAGAAAGAGAGATATTGGGAGAGAGAGGGAGAGGGGAGAGAGAGGAGAGATAGAGAAGGTGAGATAGAGATAAAGGGGGACAGAGAGAGGGGAGAGAGAGGGGTGAGGGTGGAGAGATAAAGAAAATAGTAAGAGAGATGGAGGAAGAAAGAGAAAGAGGAGATAGAGAGAGGGAGGAGAGAAAGGGGGAGAGAGAGAGAGAGAGAGAGAGAGGGGGGGGAGATGGGGAGAGAGCAAGAGAGGGGGTAAGAGGGAAGAGAGGGAGAAGGGAGGGGGATGGAGAGAGAGAAAGAGAGATGGATAGAGAGAGAGAGGGGAGGAAGAAAGAGGGGAGAGAGAAAAAATAGATGAGAGAACAATAGAGAGAGGGAGAGAGATGAGAGAGAGAGAGAAAAAGAGAGAGAGAGAGGAGGGAGGAGCGAGAGAAGGGGAAGAATAAAGACATGACCACTCAAATTCTAAAACAAAGAAGAAACACCCAATAATACACAAGAAAAAACAAAACATCTTTTCAGGTAAAAGTGAGAGAAGATAAAACAAACAGATTGAGTAAATAAAGGAGAAAATGGGTTTGTGGGGAGACGATGGAGAAAACATATGGTAGAAATACAAGTTATACGTTGTCGGGCACTATCGATAGGGGAGAAAGCGAAGAACGAGTAAGAGATGACGAGGAGTTTTGTGGGGGAGAGGAGGGGGGAGAGGGGGAGAGGAGGGGGGTATAGAGAGGGGTAACCTCACCGCAATCGGATAGACTGGAACAATTGGAAGGTAGAGTGGATTGTGTGGACGAGTTGAGAGTCGCAGGGAAAAAACGTCTTTATTCCAAGGTTCAATAAGGTTGAGAATCGCTTGCAGTTCGATGACGGAGAATTTTGGAGGGTTGGTACTCTTATATAAGGAAAAAAAATAATTCGTGGTGTTTTTTTTATTGTTATTTATAAACAACGATGCATTAACTCCCATACTCATTTAGTGAAAAAAAATTCTAATTTACTTTTTCTTTATCATCTTTAAACAAAGGTGAACCAACACTCATACTTTTATACATACATACATATACCAAGGCTTTTTCCCCCTTACAAGGGAGGTAGCCAAAAAGGGAAAGGCATAAAATCATTTCCACCCATTCCATCCCTGAATACACTCCACACCCCCTCCAACCTCCCTCTTATCTGAGCACCTCCTGGATGACGGGTCATCCCTGCACCTTGTCCACTGCCCTGGGTCAGAAGCAGTGTCGCAAGACACAGCACATCCACAGCAAGGCCGCTTCATTAAATCGGCGACCCCCCTCTCCGTCCCCCCATTGCATAAAAGGAGAGGACGGGGAGAAATCCCTTCGGGCTGCGTCAAATTTTGCTCACACTTTTATAGAAACATTAAAAAAAAAAATCATGTGTTCTTTGTTTCACATTGTCTCACAGAAGCGCCAAAGGTTATTTGTTTTATCTAGAATTGTGCTCTAGAAAGGAGAAAAAATAAAAAAGAATGAAACTAGGGCGTGGTTGCCATTGCCACAGTAATTTTATTTTTCGCAAATGTCGTTGTTACCTGAATCAGACAAGTTTGTGAACAATTCTCTACCATATGTATGTTAAGATTATTTCAAATAACAAACAATTGCAAAAAAATAGTCTCCCTTGTTAACGAAAACAAACAAACGATTGTTTGTTTCTGGGGAAGTACTATGATAGTATTCTTTTATTACCAAATGTGTCGGTGTGTGTGTGTGTGTGTGTGTGTGTGTGTGTGTGTGTGTGTGTGTGTGTGTGTGTGTGTGTGTGTGTGTGTGTGTGTGTGTTTTTATTTGTTTTTTTTTTTTTGTTTTTTTCGTGTGTGTGTGTGTGTGTGTGTGTGTGTGTGTGTGTGTGTGTGTGTGTGTGTGTGTGTGTGTGTGTGTGTCACATGTTTCCTTTAGTGTTGATTTTAGTCCGACGCTGGCCTTTGCCTCATATCCGGGATCCTCCCTCCGGTGGTGGTCCGAGGACATCGCTGCCCACGTGGCTCTGGACCAATTGGTCACGACGTGGGACACCGCCCCGGCCGGCAGCACTTGCCCCGTACCGACGACCTGGGGAATGGCGGCTCCAGAGTAGGAGACCTTCGGCGCCGACGGATGTCGAGAGCTTCCTGGAGCGGAAGCCTCGGGCAGAAGAGGGGCACTCCTTAAAGCAGCACTTGGACGCAAGTGTTCGGGGTGCTCGCCCGTTCTCGACGGGCGCCTTCGTCAAAAGGACAGTCTTCTGCGGGACTTGGAGGGACCCCGGGGACCAACGGAGCTGCTCGGCGACGGAGGCCGAAGAAGAGATCGAATTGCACTTCGGTCAACAGCACTGGCGCGCAAGTGCCCGGAGTGCCCGCAGGCCTCTTCAACCCGACGACGAACTTCGAGGGGATCTCGAAGTCCCTCGCGACGACGATGGCCGGAGGGAAAGGACTCCCCGGCCGGAGGTGCTGGACGAGTGTTGGGGGCACCGCCCTCGAAGTGTCCAGCGAGTGTGTGAGTGAATGTGTGCGAATCCGTGAGTAAATGTGTGTGTGTCTTGTGTGTGAATGTGTTAGTGAATGTGTGTGTATATGTGGGTGAATGCGTGAGTGAATGGGTGTGTGTGTGTGGGTGGATGCACCGTCCTCCCCTCAGCTGAATAAAGTCGTTTGGTGCTTCATTCATTGCAAACTTGATCATGTGTGTCAGCGAATAGTGAAGGAGTTGGCTGAGAAAGTCTCAAACTCTCTATCAGTGTTATGTTACCCTGTAAAAAAAACAAAAACATGGCTTGGTGGTGTAGTGGTACCGCCCTTGCTTACTAACTCTGTGGTCTGAGTTCCAGCCCTCGCACAGAGCTGAAAAAAGCATCATAGCACTCCAGACGGCACTCCAACTTTTGTAGACAAGAAGTTGATGTGTGTGTGTGTGTGTGTGTGTGTGTGTGTGTGTGTGTGTGTGTGTGTGTGTGTGTGTGTGTGTGTGTGTGTGTGTGTGTGTGTGTGAGCTGACTAGTGAGTTGTTTCGTTTCGACCTCAACTGGAAAGTCAACTCTGGACTTTACAACTGGGAAATTGACAATTGAGGGAATAGGTCAGGAGCCTACGGCAGGAGGCGCTGAGTAGTTGCGGCCGAAGCCATCGCCTTCGCCTTGTTATGCGCCTGGAGGACTATTGCGGAGAACTGGAAAGGAGTGCGGGATTCGAACTCTTAACTTAGGAAATGCGAGTCCATCAGGCTTCCGATTACGTCACGAGCTCACTTATATTCTAGAAAGAGAAATAGATCAAAGTAATGAATATCTAGTTTAGGTGATGGAAGAGCTACTAGATTTATTTTCTAGGTACACAATTCCATCCACTCTTGCTAGATAGAAAAAAAAGTCTATATTTAGCCAGAAAAATATATATAAAATTCAGCGTCATACCTAAAAGAAATATGAATCAAGTATTTATAATGAAATCGCTGTTATGATTAATTCTATTTCTCCAAGCTATAATTAAGAACGTAAGAACATAAGAATGGAGGGGACTGCAGGAGACCATAAGGCCTACACTAGAAAGTTCCATGTCCCTCACCACCTCTCGTCTTTTCATCCAAAATCTTGTCAATTTGCCAGACGGCATCAGGAAAAATATTCATTTTACTTACTAGTATTACTAAGTAATAAATACATTTGACTTTCAAATTATATCTATGTTATGAAAATTAACAAATTATGCTAGATCTCATCAAAATGAAAGTAGTAAATGAATAAAATTTAAATGTCAAAATGTTTAACACAAAGCCAACCAAAATGTATGAGTTTTTCTCGTATATGATTGAAATAAGATTCACAAAATATCTCTCTCTCTCTCTCTCTCTCTCTCTCTCTCTCTCTCTCTCTCTCTCTCTCTCTCCTATCTATCTATCTATCTATCTGTCTCTCTCAATTTATCTGTCCCTATCTCTCTCTTTCTCTATGTATGTCTCCCTATGTCTCTCTTTCTATCTCTTTATCTCTTTCTCTTTTTCTCTGTCTCTCTCTTTCTGTCTCTCTTTCTTTCTCTCTCCTACAACCACTACCGCTGCACGAAAAAAATTGACGTTAAATTGGTTCTAAGGAGCTTCTGAGGACGTCGAACGAGAAGACTAAAACATTTACCTGTTTCCTCTCTTAGAGGAGGGAAGGATGATTCCTTTTGACGTAATACAATCGCCTGCCGACACAGAGAATAAATTCATAAGTCTTTCTCTTTCTCTTTCTCTTTCTCTCTCTCTCTCGCCCCCCCCCCCCCCTCTCTCTCTCTCTCTCTCTCTCTCTCTCTCTCTCTCTCTCTCTCTCTCTCTCTCTCTCTCTCTCTCTCTCTCTCTCTCTCTCTCGTCCTCTCTCTCTCTCTCGCTCTCTTTTCGTTACGAAAAAATCTATAATTTTGTTTTGAGAATCCCTTCTGTTTGACTTCATTTCCTTGCTCTGATCAGCTGATCATTTCATTTTATGAAAAAGCAAAGAGGATGATATGATTTATCAGATGCTTTGACTGGATTTGGATCAAGATATTTTGTCATTCAGTCTTGAGTTTCTTGTTTTTTATGTCTGTATGAATTCCATTGATTAAAGAAATTTCATGAATATTTGAGGAAATAAGTAATCAGCTTCAAGTCGTTTTTTTTATGAGGAAGGGTTCTGCATCTTCATGTCTTCTAGAATCAAAATATCATTCTTAGATATTCATACATATATACATGTGTGTGTGTGCGCGTTTTTGTTTGTGTGTGTGTGTGCGTGCGTGTGTGTGTGTATGTGTGTGTGTGTGTGTGTGTCTGTCTGTGTGTGTGTGTGTGTGTGTGTGTGTGTGTGTGTGTGTGTGTGTGTGAGTGAGTGAGTGTGTGTGTGTGTCTATGTACATATATATCTGTGTATATATATATTATATATGTGTATATATACATATATATATGTATATATATATATGTTTATATATATATATATATATATATATATATATCTAGAGTATACATGGGCAGGAGGTTCTCTCTTATGCAAGTTTCGTTGAATGTGATAGACTGTTTAGTATTAATCAATTTCTTTAAGGTATTTTCTCTATACCTTAGAAAGGTCTCAAATCTCTTTTGGAAGAATAGAGATGACTCTACCGTAGTCGGTCATATATATATATATATATATATATATATATATATATATATATATATATATATATATATTTATATATATATATATATATATATATATATATATGTATATATATACATATATATATGTATATATATATATGTATATATATATATCATATATATATATATATATATTTATAGATATATAGATATATACATACATACATATACCAAGGCTTTTTCCACCTTACCAGGGAGGTAGCCAAAAAGGACAAGGCATAAAATCATTCCCACCCATTCCATCCCCGAAAACACTCCACACCCCTCCACCCTCCCTCCCATCTTGGCACCTCCTAGATGACGGGTCATCCCTGCACCCTGTCCACTGCCCTGGGTCAGAAGCAGTGTCGCAGGACACAGCACATCCACAGCAAGGCCGCTTCATTAAATCGGCGACCCCCCTCTCCCTGTGGTGGGGGAAAAGAATACTGCCACCAAGTATTCCCACTTGGATCGTAAGAGGCGAGAATAAAGGGACGGGGATTGGGACTAGGCATCCTTCTCCTTGTAGCCCCACAGGGGAAATTCCTAAAAGCAATGGCAGAGGGATATATATATATATATATATATATATATATATATATATATATATACATATATATTGACTATATTATGACAAGATTGAAGGTGAAAGAAGTTGACGAGGAGAAATGGGGGAATTTTACGCCTTAACGTTTCGACCCGCAGGGTCTTGATCACGTTTGAGTTGTTAGCTTTGTGATCAAGACCCTGCCGTTCGAAACGTTAATGCGTAAAATTTCCCCATTTCTCCTCGTCAACTTCTTTCACCTTCAATCTTATATATATATATATTTATATATATATGTGTATACATATATGTATGTATATATGTGTATACATATATATATATATATATATTAGTATGAATGGGCAGTAAGTTTTCTTGTAAACATGTTCGATTGAAGACCAGAGCTAATTCAATATCCACTATCTCAGTGATTTTCTCAATTTTTCTAATAGTACTAGACGGAGGTGAGGTCTTCGTTTCAACAGGACGAAGACCTCACCTCCGTCCAGTACCTGACTCCTAACTCTCCTAGTTCCCCCTTTTTACTTGTATTCAAACTCCTGTTTCGTGTATGTAATCTTACCTGAAGATGGTTGTATGACTCAACCGAAAGCTTTTATTTTATATTTTGTGTTATGTTTTTCGATACAATAACATCATGGATCTCGGAAGTCTTGTGTTTGACCTCCCCTCAAGAATCAAACAAAATATTAGGAAAAATGAGAAAATCACTAAGAAGATAGTGGATATTGAATTAGTTCTGGTCTTCAATCAAAAATATATATATATATATATATATATATATATATATATATATATATATATATATATATATATATATATATCAAAGGCGCTTTCCTCTTGACATGAGGGGTTGTAAAGTCAAAGGATAAAAAAAACTTGTTATTTACAATTAAGTTCCATTTACCAAGTCTACCATCTAAACACCCCTTGGATAAAGGGTCATCCCAACTCCCGCCACATCGCTCGGAGTCAAGTGATGAATGGAAAATGGGTATTGATAGTTACGTTTTCTTTTCATGTCAGTCAAGTTCAAGGAAAAAAGGGTAATAGCTTTTGATATTAGATACGTTTTGAAAAGCAACAACAGAAGTGAGTCTAAAGGTTATATATATACAGAGAAATAGAGAGAGAGAGAAAGAGACAAGAAATGGACCAAATACAGAAATCAAATCAAATCAAAAGAAGTCTGAGAAGATATGTCGACCGATCAAATTTACGTCGCAAACTAAATTCCTTCTTTCTTTTTGACTCGCTAATCCAAAAAAGAAAAAAATATCAGATTCTTCACATCTTCCTCTTGAGGACTTGAGGCTACATCCCCAAAGAACCAGATGAAGAAGGATCCTATGCTCATAATCTCTCTATTACCAAGAGTCTTTGATGGAGTTTGTGGTGGTTCAAGTTGGTTCATTTTGGGTTTCTGGGTCTATGTAGAAGCTCAATGTTTGATCGTCTTCTTTCGTGAATAGTTAACTTCGTCAACAAATCAGTCTTAAGCAGGATTTTTTTCAATGAATTTTGAAAGATATGGTCTTTTTTATGTTTGAATATACTTTTAAATGAGTTATTACGATGAATTTTTTTTATCATCCAAAGAGTTTTGTAATATCTATGAGTACATATAAAAATGTAGTGTATATGAATACATACATATGTAGGGACATGTTTGAATACATACATACATACATACATACATACATACATACATACATACATACATACATACATACATACATACATACACATATAGGTACATACATTCATACATACATGCATATACACATACATATATACATGCATAATACATACATATATAAATAGATATACATATTCATACATGCATACATACATACACACATACATACATACATACATACATACATCATACATACATACATACATATATACATGGATGATCTTCAATTGGGTGTTTTAAAGTCAAAATTGATCCTAATTTGAAAACCTTACGCATTTTCTAAAATCTTCTTACACATGCCTCAGTCAAACTATGCAAAATGAAGATGCATATAGAAGTAATATTTCACCTAATCCAACTGGTAGCTTCAGGCATATTGATTCTACATCAAGAATGATGTGTATACCTGAAGATTTGTTTATCCAAAGTGTAATGAATAGTCCTTCATTATATGCTCACTTTGGGCTGATGTTGTCTGTAAGCCAAGAGAGAGAGGGAGAGAGAGAGAGAGAGAGGTAATATGAGTATATAGATGTAATTGATCGTGAATATTATTATTATTATTATTATTATTATTATCATCATTTTTTTTTTTTTTTTTTTTTTTTTTTTTTTTTTTTGTAAGACACCTTTGTGGGAGACCATAATATTGTCATTGTTTTCCCTTTTTGTCGATAAGATTGACTTAATCAATCTTCTTCGCGTTCTTCGCGTTCTTCTTCGCGTTCTTCGCGTTCTTCTTCGCGTTCTTCTTCTTCGCGTTCTCTTCTTCTTCGCGTTCTTCTTTTTCTTCTTCTTTGCGTTCTTCTTTTTCTTCTTCTACGTGTTCTTCTTTTTCTTCTACGCGTTCTTCGCGTTCTTCTTTTTCTTCGCGTTCCTCGCGTTCTTCTTTTTCTTCGCGTTCTTCGCGTTCTTCTTTTTCTTCGCGTTCTTTTTCTTCGCGTTCTTTGCGTTCTTCTTTTTCTTCGCGTTCTTCGCTTTCTTCTTTTTCTTCGCGTTCTTCGAGTTTCTCTTTTTCTTCGCGTTCTTCTTCGCGTTCTTCTTTGTATTCTTCTTCGCGTTCTTCTGCTTACTGTCGTTACGTGGGAGTTCTCTAGGCGGGATTCGAACCCCCGTCAAGGCACCTTCTTGTCTGAAGGCTCTAGCGTCCTATTACACCTTCCTATCGCGCTCATAACACAGCAAATGGCTCGTGTCGGAGGATTTATGTTGAGGACTTGTGGTACACTCATCACCAAATGTGTCTACACCTGAAGGAATGTTGTCCCTGGCGAGGCCGTTAGTGGAGTTTTTGAACTAAGTTTCCAAGTCAGTTTTAGGAATTTTGTAAGTTATCTACTATGTAATCGATTTATTTATTTATTTATTCCATTACTTCATTATTTGGTTATTCATTTATATTTTGTCCACTAATGTATGTATATATATATATATTATATATATATATATATATATATATACATATATATATGTATAAATGTGTGTGTGTATATAAGTATATATATATATATATAATATATATAATATATATATATATATATAATTATATATATATATATATTATAATTTTTTGACAAAAAAGCACAAAAGCATATATGTAGACCTTTGTGAGATTCAATCCCTTAAATAACGTATAGAGTTTGAACATTATATTCTTGCAAATCAGCCAGACTTGCCCTATGCTATATAATTATTTTACTATTATGAATCATCCCCTCATCCGACCCTGAAAATGATGTGAAGTAAATTCCCGTTTTCTTCGTGAAGTCTCCAAGGTTCCTCGAGAGCTTACTAAAGAGTGAGTTCCCAAAGGCAAATTCGAAAAGAGAAAGAAGAGAGTGAAGGCGTCTCGAAGAGAAATGAGGAAGTGAAATAGACACAGATAAAGAGGAGAAAGTAAAAAAAAAAAGGCTTCAAAAGGAAAATCAAAATCAAAGAAAAACTACAAGATAGAGAGAAATAGAAAATAAAAAAGATCGAATCGGAAAGAAATGAAGAAGAAGGAGGAGGAAGAGGAGAAAGAAAAGCAAGAGGAGGAAGAGAAAAAAAGATGAGAAGGAGGAGCAGGAGGACGAGGAGGACGAAGAGGAGGAAGAAAAAGAGAATGACAAAGAGGAGGAGAGGAGTAGGACTAAAGATGATGAGGAGGAGCAGGAGGACGAGGATGAGGAAGAAAATGAGGACGAGGAGGAAGAAGAGGAGGAGAAAGAGGAAGAAGAGGAGTAGGAGATAAAAGAGATACCAATGAGGATGAGAAGGAGGAGGAAAAAGAGAAGGAAGAAGAGGAGGAGGAAAGGAGATAACAATGAGGAGAGGAGCCAGACCAGACGAAGAGAACGAGATGAGAATAGCTGAAAGAGTTTCCCCAGACGCCAAGTGAGGCTGTTGGGGTCGATTCGACTAAATTCGGAACGATGGTCACAAAGATCAGCAAAAATTGAGAGTACACAAGAGAGCTCCTGGGCATGAGGTCTTCTTCAGTTCGAAGGCCCAGCACAAAAAAAAGAAAAAAAAAAGTAAATAAAATGATGATGATGATGACGATGGTGATGATGATGATGATGATGATGATGACGACGACGACGACGACAATGATGATGATAACTACAATAAAAGATAATAAAAAATATAAAAATATCATAAAAATAAAATGAAAATATGATAAAAAATAAAAAAGATAATATAAATAGAAATAATAAAAGTAAACGATAATAAAAGAAGATGATAATAATAAAAGATAATAATAGCCATAAAAGATAATAATAACAATAAAAGATAATAATAATAAAAGACAAATAAAAGTCATCAGGTTTGACCTGAGGTCAGTTTAGCCAATTGTTCCTTCGACCTCCACTAAATGGAAAACCTTCAGGCCAACAGTGGCTGTCAATGATCCTCGAGATCTGCCACAGATCTCTCAGTGTAGAAATTTTGGACTGCTGTCTGTGATGTGTGAGCCTGGCCCTCTTTCTATGTCACTGTCTTAAAGTGGTATGCAGAGGAGAATCATTAACGGTTGTCAGCTCAAAAATGGTGAAAAAAAATTAAGAAATTTAGTCAAAATTGGTAAAGAGATGTATTGGGCCTAGTCCGGTGACCGAGTATCAGCCCTTCGGGGTTGCACCTCATTCAGGATGTGAAAGGATTTATGGGTTTTGAAAATGTTCTCCATCTTGCAGGACCTCCACAAGCAAGAGTCCTTCAATGGTTCCTTGAATTGAAGTCTTCAAAGGAAACTAAAGAGACAATTACCAACAAGAATGGAATCTCCACGAATGATTCCCAGGTCTTCTTTAAGACCATCAAGTCGTTTTTTCGTTCTAAACCTATTTACAAATAAATAGATCATACACAGACTAAGCAATGGTCCATGGTTTTAGGTTACAAAATCAGTATGGCATCAGGTTTGAACTGAACTCTTCAGAAAAATAAAAAAAAATTGGAAATCTTCAAATAGAAAAAAAAAGGAAAAGGAAAAAAGGTCAGTTAATCAAAGGTGATGTCCCGAAGTCTGAAAGACAGACGCCACGAGAACCAAACATCGAGCAAATTGTCAGCGGGTTATGTAACCCGGAAACCGAGGTAGTTCCTCCCCACCCACCCTCCCCCCACTCCCTCCACCCCCCCAGTCTCCCCTCATCCTCCCTCTCCCCCAACCCTTCCCCTTCCCCCCTCCACCTCCACTTCCACCCAAAAATTATTAATTATGGCCTCAGGAGTACAAGGAGGATGGGGACTATCATAAAAGGGCAATTATCAGGGACAGGTAATTAATTTAAGTACACAGGGAGATCCAAGCCGACGAGGGACACCAGAGAGGAGTTGGAGAAAGCTGTGTATTGTGGTTGAGATATACCTGATTGACTAATTGATATTGCTCCTCAGGGAAAAGGTTGAGGAGAGGATATAAAGTAGGAGAGGGAGGAGAGGGAAGAGGAGGAAAGGAGAGGATCTGAAGAAAGGGAGGGAATAGGGAAGATAGGAGGAGGGAGTTCAGTGAAGAGGAGGAGGAGAGAGAGGGAAGACATTGATGAGGAGAAGGAAAAGGGAAGAGGGAGGAGGAGGAGGAGAGGAAGAAGAGGGAACAGAGGGAGAAGATGGAAGAGAGGGGGGTGAGAAAAAAGGAAGGAGGTAGAAGAGGAGGAGGAGGAAGAGAGGAGGATAGGAAAGAGAGGAATGAGAGGGAGGAGGAGGAGGATAGAAAGAACTGATTGGTTGAAATTGAGTACAAAAGGTCAGGTGAAGAGAGGGTGAGAGACAAGAGGAAAGGAAAATTGATGTGTAAAGAGAAAGTGAAGATTGTGGAAGCGATGGAGGAGGTATCAGGAAGAGGAGGAGGAGGAGGAGGAGGAGGAGGAGGAGAAAGATGAGGAGGAAGAGGAGGAGGAGGAGGTATTGAAGGAATAAGGAGGAGAAAAAAAGGAGGACTAAGTTAAGGTAGAAGGAAGAAGGTGAGAGATGGGTAAGGGGAGATGGTTCCAACACAAAGATAAGAAATTAATACACGATAACGAAAGAAAAGATAAAGTAAGGAATGTGAAGAGAAAGATTAAACGATTTCCAAAATTTTACAAAAACATGAAATCATTTTCCAATTCCTCTTCGCCGGAGGTTCTGATCGTTCGGCTGAAACCTTGCAAAGATACTTTTTTGAGTAATTGTACGAATTTAGAATTTTGTGAAATTGTCAGGAGTGAGCGAAACCTAAAGGTAAACTGCGGTGAACCGAATCTCTCAGGTGATGTTTTTAATTCCTACGATAAACAAATCCACTTTTCAAACAATTTTTCAAAAAGTTTCAGGCGGAAGCTCTTAATTCCTACGATAAACAAATCCACTTTTCAAACAATTTTTCAAAAAGTTTCAGGCGGAAGTCTGATAGCTTCGCATCTTCCCAGTCTCGAGTTCGAGTTCTGTAATCCTCTCCAATTTCCAGCAGTGACCGTTTGTTACCTCCCACAACAGTTGAAGCCCATATTAGGACATAGGCTTTGGTCGCAGCTACTCAGCGCCTCCTGGCGTAGGCTCCTTATTAAGGACCCAGTCACACCAAGCTTACGACCAGTTTCCGACCACCGGGGACCACAAGTTGGTCGGCGACCAGTTGCAGGTAGTCTTTGGAAGTCGCTGATAGTCTGTAATAAGATAGATAAATAGATAGATCGATAGATAGATAGACAGATATATTACAACACACACTGAATAGTCCCCAGTACATAGATTTTCATCTTATCAACCACATCAACTTTTTCCATTTCAATTCCTTGCATAGGTTTTGTGTCGCCGACCGATCGCTTGGAAGTAGATGGTATTTGGTAATAAGATAGATAAATCGATAGATAGATATTATACAACACACACTGAATAGTACCCAATACATAGATTTTCATCTTATCAACATCAACTTTTTCCATTTCATTTCCTTGCATAGATTTTGTGTCGCCGACCGATCGCTTGATTTTCGGTCGAAGGTGGTCGGAAACTGGTCGTAGCTTGGTATGTCTTCCACGATGTCAAATGTCTCTTTGATTTTAGTAAAGAACATTTTTTCTGCTGATATGGCGAACAAGGAGTGATTTTTTTTTTTCTTGTGTCATAACATAAAACCAAAATTCAGGGAATGAACAACCCTTACCTTACTTCACTTATTTGAGTCAAAGTGTGACTAAAATGTCAAACCTACTGAAACACCCATTACCCGGCTTAACACCTCGTGAGGCGAAATCCTTCCATATCGAAGAAGTAAATAAGGACGAAATTTACACTCTAGTACTTCAAAACCCACGAGTTCTTGTCTAAACCCAGAGCAGGGCGCGTTCCTCGATGCGTTCCTATGTTCGTTCTTATGTGTTCTGACTATGTAAGTGTCAGTCAGGACACCGAGTACCGCACATAGGAACGCACCGAGGAACGCGCCCAGCTCTGTTAAACCACAAATGGATTCATATATTATGAAGAAAACGAAAGGTAATAGGCGCAAGAGAAATAGTAAATACGACTCTGGAAACCCAATTAGGATTAGAAATGGGAACGAAATTGGGGAGTCTGAAATGGGTCCAGAGGAAACTTCTTGTGATGTCCCAAGAGAGTAATTAGTAACGAACAAGGAAGGAGACCAGAAGTTACCACAAAAAAAAAAAAAAAAAAACAGCTTCTGGATAAGTCACAGTGGACACGATGAGGGAATACAACTGATTCAGTAAAAAGTGCATAATAGATAAACAAGTGTGTGTGTGTGATTCATCATGGTCTTGGATCACGTGTTAGACTCGTGATCGACAGCTATTTCCCTCCCGGAAAAGAGCTCAGAGGTCATATATGACTGATCTCTGAGTAATGCTGTGACCTTACACGCACACACACACACATTCCCAACTCCCCGCCCACGAGAGTTGGAGTAACAACCCGCAGCGTAGTGATACTGATATTATTTCAGCCCTGGGTGGGATTCGAACCCGGACCGCCGTAGTGGCAGCCGCGAACACTAACCACCGCGCCATCGAATCGTGTGTGTGTGTGTGTGTGTGTGTGTGTGTGTGTGTGTGTGTGTGTGTGTGTGTGTGTGTGTGTGTGTAAATGATAGCACTAAAATGGGAAAGAGGAAAAATAATTAGATAAAATAAAATTGTGAAGCAATAGCTGGAAGAAGAGTGAGTTGGTTATTGCATCCAACAACACAATGAAAGGTTTATGATACATGAATACAAATGGCTCTTTACAAAGGCGAAAAGAGCTTAAATGAGGTGTTAGTGGTAATTATGTCACTGTGAACTAGATAAGTCTTTGCTTTGATGTCTGATAGGGGCAAAGTGCCCTGGAAACTGTGGTACATAAAGTTAGTACTCAAATGACTTTTGTATTTGATTAGGCGTCTCTGAGGGAGATGATGGTATTGTCCGTGGGTTGTGTTTGTTCAAATTTCGTTCCTCAATTTCGCCTCTGGAAAGCGCTTAGTCAAATTTCACCCAAATATTTGGTCAGATTTCACCTTTCAGCTTCGTCTGGGGGGAAATGTTTGGCTATATTTCACCCCTCATTTCAGCCTCGGTGAAGAATATTGCCAAATTTCATTCCTCGTTTTTGGCTTTGAGGAAGGATAAGGCCAAATTTCACCAATGAATTTTGTCTTTGTGAGCAAATGACCAAATTTCAACCACAGATACTTTCTCGTAGAAAATGTGGCTAAATTTCGCTTATGAATTTCGCCTCAAAGGCGAATTAAATTTTACCCATGGATTTCGCCTAAGAGATGATTTCACTAAATCAAATCAATTAATTTTACCTCAGAAGAAATGTCATTCTTTATCAAAACAGTTTAAGCGTTTTGCGTTGGGTTATTTATTCTTTTATTAAAAAAGAATAAAAAAGAAAAAAGAAAGAAGATTAGAACAATAAGAAAAGAAAAAAAGAGGGAAAAGAGGAAAAAGGGAATTACAAAAGAAGAAAAGGCAAAAGGGAAAAAAGAATGAGAATGATAAAGATAATAAGAAAATAAAGAAAAGTAATAGATGAGCTGAAAAATATAAGAAATAGAAATGAAGAGAAAGTAGAAGAAAAGAAAGAAAGCGAATGACACTAAATTGTAAGAAAACGAAAAGAAAAATTGTGTGTGTGTCTGTGTGTGTGTGTGTGTGTGTGTGTGTGTGTGTGTGTGTGTGTGTGTGTGTGTGTGTGTGTGTGTGTGTGTGTGTGTGTGTGTGTGTGTGTGTGTGTGTGTGTGTGTGTCTGTGTCTGTGTGTGTGTGTGCGTCCGTGTGCCTGCTTGTGTACAAATACCAGTACAATGGGAAGCAGTAGAGAAGAAAAGAAGAAAATAAAAACGAGATAAAAAAAAATCAGTACACAATCTCCTGATGAAATTCGATTCACATCGCGTCTTTTTTTTCGTTTTCTCTGAAAGATTTCGTCTTTTATAGGAAACGTTTATGCTGACGTCAACGTTTTGATTGACGCAGCAGATGACGACAATACAGTCTATAAGAAATCAAACCGGGCTTGCCGGTGGCACCAGAAACGTTATGTATTCTCATAAGTCTGATGCATACAAACTTGAAACTATTTTCTTTGGATGTAATATATATATATATGTATATATATATATATATATATATATATATATATATATATATATATATATATATATATATATATATATATATTATATATATATAGATATATATATATATAAAACAACTCAGCCATTTCTAGTTTCTCGCTAGTCACGTAATCTAGAAAACTAACTTAAAAGTAACTATAGCGTATATATATTTTTCCTACATTCACTTTATTTACTTTGACTGATCCAAACTAATTGGCTAAATAAATGGAGGCTCTTTAGAAAATAATCGTGTTAGAAATGTTTTCGAATATTAAGAAGGCTCAATAAAAGAGGGTTAAGTTAATTGTAAACTAGTTTAGGTTGTTTTCATGTTGCATATACATGCCACATGCTTATTATAATTTGAAAATTCACTATAATAGAAATATTGTCATAGATTAAAGAAGTACAAAACAGCCTGTCTTACGTTGAAGATCTTCAAAAAAATATCTCTGTTACAAATAACATCAAAAATAAAGTAAATAAGTGACAAGTTTAATCGACATTTTAAACATGGTTTATCATCCACCTGTACAATGATCTTTTGTTTGTTTTCATGATCATAAATGGTGATACAAACATAATTAAGAATGAAGAAACACATATTAAACAAATTACTCGAGTTAGATATTCAATCGACCATCTACCTGTACAAAAATATCTTATTCTACTTATTTTCATATTCGTAGATGCGAGTGATACAAACATGGTTAACAATGAAACAAACAAATATCAAACAAACTTACCAGAGTTTAATACATAATCGACCATCCACCTGTACAAAACTATCTTATTCTACGTATTTCCCTGATCATAGATGCTAGAGGTACAAGCATAATTAAGAATGAAATAAGTATTAAACAAACTTATCCGAGTTTAATACATAATCGACCATCCACCTGTACAAAACTATCTTATTCTACGTATTTC
>NC_134800.1:6505814-6515814 GCF_046742065.1 Oratosquilla oratoria | reverse complement strand
TCTAGGAATGGGTCATAGATATGAGATTTTCTTTTTCTTTTTTAATAGCCAGCCATGATATAAGAACGGGCCATATCCTAAGATATTTTTCGTTGTAATCGACACTTCACCACAACAGAGGATGTTGGGATTTTTTTTTTTTTTTTTTTTTTATAATAGACAGCCGTATACCCTAAGATATTTTTCGCCGTAATGGGCACCTTCTCACCACACCAGATAATATGAGAGATAACATAAATAAATAAATGAATAAATAGATAAATAATAATAGACAGACATATAGAAATGGGCTCTAGTTTATGATATTTTTTGCTGAAATGAACACACGCACTCACCACATCAGAGGATATGAGAGGAGAAAAATAATAAATAGATAAATATACATCTAGATAGAAATAATGATAGATGAGTAGATGAAAGGACACTTTTACCAGACCAGAGGATGTGAAAGGAAAAATTATAAATAGATGAATAGATAACCACATAAAATATATATAAATGGTTGGATGAACGGGTAAGTGTGTGTGTGAATTTCTATGTACCATAATCATAATTGGATGTATAATAAACAAGTATCATATGTTATTGACCAATTTGGTAGAAAATGACAACAAAATTGGTTTGACGGATTTACTAGAAAATATATGTACATATTGTATTGAATCGATAAACTAATATAAAGTAATTGAAACATCAGAAAATAGTTTTAATTTGATTAAGATAATTTCATGTTAAAGTCAACTATCAAAACACGCTGTCATTCACGTTGCTAAAGGTACAGTCCACGATTAAGCTGTCATCTACGACCTGTCGATCATATGACCAGCACGTGATCCAAGAATATAGTGAATAATTTAACTGGTAGCGATGGGGAACGATAAAATTGTCATCTGGTAAAGATGATAACTGCCAATCACGTGTTCAGCACGTGATTCGAGGCTATGGGAAATGGATCAACAGGTAGAGTTGGAAAACGAATGTAATATACAATTGATTTTTTTTTTTTATCAAGCGGTTCACAGTTCTGTTTCGTTGTGTGTGCGAGATATATTTTCACAAATTCCCTTAACCACAAACTCACAAGGAATAGGAAATAAGAAGAAACAGAGGGACGAAGAGATTGTTAAGAGAGACAGAGTTGGGTGAAAAAGATAACAGGAAAAAGTTTGCCACGAAAGAAAGAAAAAACGGGAAAGAAAATTCCGAGTTTAAACGAGTGACGAGCCACAGGCTGCTCAAGTGTTTAGTTTGTCGAGACAAATGACCCGAGGATCACGTGATATGTCCACTCAGAGAGAAAAAGGTTTTCGATTGGAAAGAGACTTGGATTTTTTGTGGGTTAAAGAAAATGCGGAAGTTTGTCTCGAAATGACTTACTAGTTTAATGGACCTTTAACAAGCTGATCCTGGAAGATATATGAAAAAGTAACAACGTATATATATATACATATATATATTTAATTTATTTATTTCTACGTTTATCCTCATTTTTCTATTTATTCATGTATTCATTTATTTATATATTTGTTTATTTATTCATTATTCATTTATTCATCTATTTATATACTAATTCATTTATCTATTCATTAATTTATTTATTTGGTTATTCATTCATTATCCATTCATTCATTTACCTATTCATCTATTCATTTCTCCATCTATCTAATTATATCCATCTATTAATCAATTGTCATAGGTCTCATTTCTGTAAAATTAAGACATATCTCTCTTTTACTGAAACAAAAGATTCCCACTTCACTCCTTCAAAATAACTCGTTTCTTTCTGGAAGCCGGGTGACTTCAAAGCTATTAAAGTGAAGATAGTATGTAACAAACAAGTAGGAACTAAAGGACGAAAAAGTTTGTTTATAATGAAAACTGCTAAAGCTGGAATGGTCAAAGGATATTCTTACCCCGTAAGCGTAAACTATATTCATACTTGTTTGGGAAAGTGGGTTTGCTTCCCGTGAAGATAAACGAATGGAAGGTTTGAGGTTTGTTATTAAACCCGTACATACACATAAACGGAGATGTATATATTTAGATGAACAAAACCAACACTATCCCCATATATATATATATATATATATATATATATATATATATATATATATATATATATATATATATATATATATATATATATATATATATATATATATATATTGTGTGTGTGTGTGTGTGTGTGTGTGTGTGTGTGTGTGTGTGTATGTGTGTGTGTGTGTGTTTGTGTTTGTGTGTGGGTGCGTGTGTGTGTATGTGTGCACAAGTGTATGTATTTGAATATACTTACCACAGTTAGATTTTCCTTAGATATACAATGGCTTGAATTACAATTAAAAAGCAACATGTTTTTTTAATAAATGAACAGCCTGAAGGTTTGCTACGCATACTCTGTTTCAGCTAAGCCCGTTAGTAAAAGAATAATGAACGTGGAGGGGAGAAAGAGACGAGGAAGACCGAGACAGAGGAGGAGGAATACCAAAGACCTTCGTGAAGAAAGACTATTACAACGATGAAACCGGAGAAGGTGGAGGAAGACTCTAGGTAAAATCAGTTCCTCATGTTGATCCCATTCACAGGATTATTTCCACAAGATAAAACCTTCCATGTAGGAGAAGAGGAAGCCTGAAAATTGAGCTCACGTCTGGGGAAAGATGATCAAGCCTGTCGGGAATTATTTGGAGTGGAATGGAAGGGTGACTGCATGGAATCTTGCCCGTAGAGACCGTGGAGACTGGCATGGACGTTTGAATGAAGCAATGTGCCCCGTACCATGTACTTCCGAATGATGAAGATGATGACCCTACACACACAAAAAAAAAAGAACAAAAAAAAAATATGCAAAAGAAAATAAAGATTAATGGTCGTTATAGTTAGCACTATACTTTTTCTAGATAATGACAATAAAGCTAGATAATTCGCTTTAGCTAACGAAATTCCCAAGAAAAAACTAACATTATGAAAATAATACCTGTGAATACAATACGAGATCATATAATCAGAGATGAAATTTTTTTTAGGTAGCACTGTATTTTTTCTAGATAATGATAGTAAAGCTAGATAATTCACTTTAGCTAAGTAGAGTCCCAAGGAAAAACTAGCACTATGAAAAATCTATGTATTAATACGCTTGTAACTATCTATCGTGTGTGTCACACGGTGACGTCATGGCAACAAAGCCTTCCAAAATTGCTGACGACTGATTGGCTGCGAGCGAAGCGAGAGTGGTGACGTCACGGCAACGGAGACGCAAGCTCGTATAATAAAAGATGACAGCTACCCTCTACATGACGTAAGCAAGCGGTTATGTGGACAAACAAAGAATTAAAACGAAGACGAAATGATATTAATGAAAGACGAAAAAAAAGAAAGATAATTGCCGAGGAGAAAGAAAAACGTCAATCACGCGAGGTAAAAAATTAGTCATAAATATTGAATAATGATTTGTTAAATTACGAAAATAAAGAAAAAAATAATTATATATTCAAACACAAATGAAAAGGGAAGCAATGCAATATTATTCGAAAATATGATAAATATTTATAAAACGTTCATGTGTATTTGACAATGTTTATCGATTAGAATGAAATAATCAAATACATATATGTAAACAGTTCCATATGCTCCAACATATACAAACGTATCCACGCTTGCAATATGTAAATATACAGTGTTTACAAATCGTACTTCTTTGTACATTTTAACAAAATCATATACACGCTTCTTTACTTGTAGCATGGTGCAATGTCTTCCTTACAATGATATAAGATAAGATAATGATAATATAAACATTAAAACTCTTCATGATGGTTGAGGCTGATTGTAATAAAAAATGTGCAAAGTGAACAAAGTATTATACATTGTACTTTGATTAAGAACAATCCTAATAACATGTATTCCAACATAAATACATTGCAAGTTGAGTTATATAAACATTAATTAAAACTCTTCATGATGGTTGAGGCTGATTGTAATACAAAATATACAAAGTGTATAAAGTATTATACATTGTACTTTGATTAAGAACAACCCATATAACATGTATTTCAACACAAATGTAATGCGAATTGAGTATTTGTTAACATAGGAAGGGGCGAAAGTAGCCACACGGGATAAATAGGTCACAGTCTTTGTCACGAACCTAATTATGTTGGTCAACAAAATAAAGGGAAGAATTATACAAAAGACATGGTAGTTGATGGTGTTGTTTCCCTGTCTATCTGTCACAATTAGGTATATATTATATCCTCATTGACATTTACATAGAATTTCTAAGAATACCAGCCAGCTAAAACGATTAACAAAAAATATATATATATATATAATTTAACTCGCATATATATGTCTATATGGAATATTGCCATTTATAATCAAGTCCTGTCCATAATGATTAACTAAATTATACAAGTCCGTGTACAGTTTTTTATTTTCTTATTTTTTTTTTTTTTTTACTAAAAACCAAACTATCTTGTTTATCACAAAGGGAGACTTGGGAATGAATTGTATATTCTCATTCCAACTCGGCAAATAATTTCACAATTGAGTCTAAAGTACGGAGCTAGCCTTAAACAATTTCGAAATATTCACAAGCTTCAAAATTTAGCGGGTAATGTGCGGGATGTGCTGACGTTATTAAACGAAGGCGAAAATAAAAATCTGGAAAATAATGCTGAAGAAAAGTGGGACACTTTAGGATGAGATTGGAATGAGGAGAGTGACGACGACGATGACGTGTATACAAACTCGAGTAAAAAAAAAACGTAAAAAATAAATGATAATAATAATAATGGTGATGATAATAATGATGAGGAACTGGAGAGACAATAGAGACGATAGAAGATAAAGAGAGATACAGAGATCGAACTCGGTGAAAAAAATTTGCGAGACATCACAACTGACATGGCAATTGTCCTACCTGTAGTATGGTGAAAATAATGAAAATAATAACGGTGATAATAATAATAATGAGGAAGACAAGGAGGAGTTGAAGTAGGAAGAGAATGAGAAAAAGGAAATTATGGAGTGAAAGAAGAAGAGGAGTAGGAGGAGGAGAGGGTGGAAGAGGAGGAGGAGGAGGAAAAAGAGGAAGAGGAGGAAAAGTTTAAGGTAAGGAGAGGAGAGAGTAATCAGGTGAAGTAGGATAAAAGAAAAGAAGAGATAAAGATGGGGTTAGAGAGAGAAAGAGTAAAGAGGAAGAAGAAGAAGATAAAAGAGAAGGCGGAGGGGAAAGAGGAGGAAATTGAGAAAAGAGAACAAAGAAGAAACAGAAAAAGAAGAAGTATAGTAAAAGGAAATGGGGAAGGAGAGAGAAAGGAGGAGGAGGAGGAGGAGGGGAAGAGGAGAGAGAGGTGGGGGAGGAGGAGACGGTGGAGGGGAGTAGGAGGGGGAAGTGGAGAGAAGGAGAGGAGGAGGAGATGGAGAGGGAAGAGGAAGAGGTGGAGAGAAGGGGGAGGAGGAGGAGAGGGAGAGAGGAAGGAGGAGGTGGAGAGGGGAATTGAAAGAGGAGATGGAGATAAGGAGGAGGTGGACAAGGAAAGAAAAGGAGGAGACGAAGGAAGAGATGGAGGAGAAGAAGGAGGAAATGGAGGAGTAGAAGGAGTAAGAAGAGGAGGAAAATGAGAAGCTGGAGGAAGAGGAGGCGGAAAAGAAAACGTTAGAAGAGAAGAAAAAGAAGGAAGAGGAGGAGGAAGAGGTGGAGGAGGAGGAGGAGGAGTAAGAAAAGGAGGAAAATGAGAACCTGGAGGAACAAGAGAGGGAAAAGAAAACGTTAGAAGAGAAGGAAAAGGAGGAAGACGCGAAAGAGGAGGAGGAGGAGGAGGAAAAAGAGCAGTCCAGAGAAATGACGTACAGATTAGACAAGCTTCTCACTGCGTTCTCACGAGTTTCCCACGGGCTTCTCACGGGTTTCTCACGGGTTTCTCTCTCACGGCGAAAGCTCCGGACGCCTCCATTAGTAACCCGGACAAGTCATCCTCGAGCACCACAACGAAACACTTCAAAAACCTCCGAAATATTTCCAAAAAGTTTCGGACGCGAGTCGTTCTTCTTGTCTCAGAATGCATCGCAGGCAATAGATTTTTTTTTTTTTCTTTTTTTTTTTTTTTTGTATTTGCATATCTAGCATAAGAATATCCGAGGTTATTGTTGTTATAAGAGCACTCATAGCATTATTTTTTTCATAAAGAATGGAAAAATAAAATAAAAAACGAAATTAGCCTAAGGGAATGTATTGTCATGTTTAAATATACAGGAATATATTTACATCTGTATTCCAAAATGAATACAGTACATTTTATGGCGATGTGATTGTGTGCATATACATGTATATGTATATTTTTATGTGTGCGTATACGTATATGTATGTGCATACATACACGTATACACATACGTGATACACAGCATGGTTTCTCCAAGGATAAGCCATGTGTGACTAATCTTCTATCCTTTTACACTAAAGTCTATAAGACGTCAGATAACAATGATAATTGCGATGTTATTTGCCTAGACTTTAGCAAAGTGTTCGACAAGGTGCCACCCCAGAGACTACTAAATAAAATCCAAGCCCATGGCATAGGAGGAAAAGTGTTAGAATGGATTAGAGCTTGGATTAGTAACAGAAAACAGCGGGTCACCATAAAGGAGTAAAATCTAGGTGGGGCAATGTTACTAGTGGGGTCCCCCAGGGCTCGGTTTTGGGTCCCTTGTTGTTCATTATGTACATAAACGACTTAGACGATGGGATAGATAGTGATGTTAGTAAGTTTGCGGGCTACACTAAAATAGGACGCCTAATTAGGTCAGGAGACGACGCAGAGATTCTGCAGGATGATCTTAACAAATTGTTCACATGGTCGGTGAAATAGCAAATGAACTTCAATATCTATAAGTGTAGCGTGTTAAACGTAGGGCTTCACAACCCTGAAAATAGATACAGCTTAGATAACGCGCTTTTAGAAAAAACTGAGTGCGAGAGAGACTTGAGAGTTCTAATGAGTCGGGACCTTAAAACCAGGAAACAATGCATTAGCGCCAGGAATAAAACTAACAGAGCATTAGGCTTCATTGCTAGGACGGTAGCGAATAGAAGTGCAGAGGTAATTATCATACTCTAGCAATAGTTAGACCCATCCTTGACTACAGAATGGACACTAGAATCAGTACAGAGAAAAATGACCAAAATGATACATGGACTCAGAAATTTTCCTTACGAAGTGAGACTTAGGCACCTTAACTTATACTCTCTGGAAAGACCCAGAGTGCGGGGTGATCTAATAGAGATATTCAAGTGGATCAAAGGCTTTAATAAGGGTGATGCAAACAAGGTCATCATATTAAAACAACAGGGCAAGACTCGTAGTAATGGTTTTAAAATGGACAAATTTAAGAAGGAAATAGGCAAGAATTTGTTTACTAATAGGGTGGTCGACGAATGGAATAGATTTAGTAACCATGTAGTAAGCGCTGAAACTATCAGTTGTTTTAAGAAACGATTAGACAACTTTATGGATGGGGATGACAGGTGGTGATGGATACGGAGCTGCCTAGTGTAGGCCTTATGGTCTCTTGCAGTCTCCTTCATTCATATGTTCTTATGTTCTTATATGTATGTGTTCATATATATATATATATATAGTATATGTTTATGTAAATGTATATATGTATATATGAATATATGTATATGTATGTGTATATATATATACATATATATATATAGTATATGTATATATACAGTATCTACTATAGTAAAGTAGTAGCCTCTGTCTGTCTGTTTGTTTGTTCACGAACTCCTCCTAGGGTGTAGGAGATAGACCCCCATAACAATATATATTCTGATACCCTATCACTCCAAGTACTTGGATAACCATATTTCATTAAAAAGATGATATTGGTTAGAGTTAAGGGTTAAAGTGAGGTGGGGTATAGTTAGGTTAGGGATTATTCACGAATTCCTTCTAGGTTTTTGTAGATAGACCCGTATAACTATATATATTCTGAAACCTTAAAACCCAAGGTACTTGGATAACTATCTTTCATGTGTCTGTTTTTTTGTTTGTCCACGAACTCCTCCTTGACTTTTGGAGATAGACCCCCATAACCATATATATTCTGATACCCCATCATCCTAGGTACTTGGATAACTATATTTCATTTAAAAAAATATTTTTGTTAGGGCTAAGGATTAAAGTTAGGTGGGGTATGGTTAGGTTAGGAATTATTTACGAACAACTTCTAGGTTTTTGCAGATAGACCCCTATAACCATATATATTCTGAAACCTTAACTCAAGGTATTGGATAACTATCTTTCATTTGTATCTACTATAATAAAGTAGCCTCTGTCTGTCTGTTTGTTCACAAACTCCCCCCTAAACCATATATATTCACCCTAACCCAGGCTACTTGGATAAGTATATTTTATTTCCAAAGGGCGTCTTCCTGCTCAAATTAATGTTTTTCTTACTTTCTTGACATTTTATTTTTGTTACCTTTTCCATTGAGTTATATTGATACGTATAACTTTTCTCCACAAAATTCTATCAAAATTAAAATGATCATCATTTGCCCGCAGCAACTCGCGGGTAATTTGGCTAGTATGTATATATTTATACGTATACGTATATACAGCATAGGAGTATGTATAATTTATGTGTATGTACGTCTATGTACTGCACATATCCGTATTAATATATTTGTTTATGTATGGGAGTAAATTAAAAATGAGGTAGATATACTTTCTTCTCCTACGCCTTCTCAAAATGCCTTTGTTGTCCTAAATGGGGCGGGAAAGCTTTCTGAGAGTGGCACCCCGTGGGAAGTAGAACAGTAGTAGGCAGAGGCGGCGGACATTTGATACCGAACGACCATTCAAAACAAAAGTACTTCGATTTCTATTCCATTATCAGTTTACCACAGTCTTATTCTTACCAATGATGATGATGATGGTGATGGTGATGGTGGTGATAATGAGGAAGAGGAGGAGGAGGATCATGATAATCATGATGGTGATGATGACGATGATGACGGTAGTGGTGGTAATGATAACGATGATAACAGTGATGATGACGTCGATGGCAATATATGCATATATACATATACATATACACATACACACACACATACACTCATATTCATATACATATACATATATACATATACACACACATACACTCATATTCATATAGATATATACATATATACATATACATATACATATACATATACATATACACACACATACACTCCTATACATATACATATATATATATATTAAAGTTCTTTTTTATACATTTCCTTTAAATCCAAAGAGATCAGATATATTTCCATTCTTCAAACCCTGACCTTTCAGCTAATAGGTCTGAATGCATAGACGTTCTCGCAGTCATCTTTCTCTTCAATAACCTCGACGTTCTTCATCTTTTATGCCTTCTCCCTTACGCCTAGCGAAGGGTCATACGCTTTTCATAGAATAATGAGAAGATTTTTTTTTATTTCATTTTTTCTCCACAGACTCCATGCAATTTGCAGATTAGCACCTTTCATTCCCTTTCCCAGATTTATGGATCATTGTTCCCTGTTATGTCCTTTTGAAACACTTTGTTAACCATTTACTTTATCTAGTTAATTTCACTTCTCCAGTCCTCTCCCACCAGTTTTGCCAAAACTCCTCATCTTCCTCATTTTGACGTCTTTACATCGTCTTAATTTTTTTTCCTTTTCTCGTCCTTTTCTAGTCAAGATTTTTTTCTTTTTTTTTTTTTTTTTGCTTTCTTCAAGTTCTCTTCCGTCAGTTTTTTTGTGTTTCTTCATTCATTTTGACGTCTTCACATTGTCTTAATTTTTTTTCCTTTTCTCATCCTTTTCTGGTTGAGATTTTTTTGATTTCTTCAAGTTCTCTTCCGTCAGTTTTTTGTATGTTTCTCCAATCATTTTGACGTCTTCATCTTATTTTTTTCCTTTCTCGTCCTCTTCTAGTCGAGATATTTCTGCTTTCTTCAACTT
>NC_134800.1:6495814-6503314 GCF_046742065.1 Oratosquilla oratoria | reverse complement strand
TTCTAGCACTACTACTGTTAGTCTTTACTCAAACACTAATCTGTGTCGCGAGCAAGGTTCTGCCCGCTCGTGACCTTGTCCTCCGGAAGGTCAATGAATTTGGGCGAAGCAGATCTTACCGGGGCCGATCCCACGCGGAGACGTGGCTGGGACGCCGAAGAATCCCCAAGAGTCCCCATATGGCTTGGGCAGCCATCGACCAAGGGACGAAAGGAAGAAAGGGCTCTCCGGTTTCAGACTCTTCTGGTCTCAGACTCTATTGGGCGCAGAGTCTTGTCCCTCTTAAAGAGATGGCTTGGGCAGCCATCGACCAAGGGACGTAAGGAAGAAAGGGCTCTCCGGTTTCAGACTCTTCTGGTTTCAGACTCTATTGGGCGCAGAGTCTTGTCCCTCTTGAAGAGATGGATTGGGCAGCCATCAAGGGACCAACTGAAGAAGGGCTTTGCCGATTTTGACTCCTGAGGACGAAGAGTCAACTACCTGAATCCACATGGCCCGGGCAGCCATTTCAGGGATTGAGAAGGTCATTACAAAGACCTAATCGGCTATTGAAAAGGGCTCTGTACAAGCTTTGAAACGGGCTTAATAAATGGGCTAAATTTTACCATAAAATGCCACAGAAGAGGCTTCTGCGTATTGAAGAGCACCTTGAAATGGGCTTCATAAACAAGCTTTATAGAAATGGGCTAATTTTTGCCAACAAAAGGTCACACAAGAGTCCTTCATGGCATTGAAAAGAGTTTAGGTCGAAGAAAAGATCTTCTACGTACTGAGAGGCATTTACGGGCTTAAATTGAAACGGGCTAAGTAAACGGGCTAAAACAAAAGGGCTAAATTTGACGAAAAAGGTTATTGGGAAGACCTTCAGGATACTGAAAAGCCTTTACGTCACCAAAGATGCTTATGGGCTTATTTGCAAAAAAGGACTTCGCAAATGGGCTACTATTTATGAAGAAAGGTCATTGAAAAGACCCTGGGCTATCCCTCAGCTGAATAAAATCTTCTGGCCTTATATTTACTAAAAATAATTTAAGAGTGATTTTGGTTTAGTAAGGTTGATAATATTTTGCCTAAAAGCTACGAAATCCCTTGGTATGAGCTAAAAAAGGATTAAATGTCTTTACTATATACATGGACAGACTGAACTGTGTCTTCCAGTACATGCACACACGCGCGCACACACACACACACACACACACACACACACACACACACACACACACACACACACACACACACACACACACACGTACATGCACGCACGCACGCGTTCACACACGCATGCACAAGTACACATGAACACAAGCATGCACACACACACACACACACACACACACACACACACACACACACACACACACACACACACACACACACACACACACACACACACACACACACACACACACACACACAGTTTTGACAATGTGTGTGTGTGTGTGTGTGTGTGTGTGTGTGTGTGTGTGTGTGTGTGTGTGTGAGAGATATAGAGAGAGAGAGAGAGAGAGAGAGAGAGAGAGAGAGAGAGAGAGAGAGAGAGAGAGAGAGAGAGAGAGAGAGAGAGAGAGAGAGAATGTGAATCAAAAGAAATTATATGACTTGAATCCGATGCAGGAGCACAAAACTATAGACAGTAAACCTAGATCTAAATTGTTGTTTTTATCGCCATCCATTTCCAGCCTTACCGGATGTCGCCTTAAAAGAAGTGGTAAAGAAGCTGAACTGTTTCCATCCTTCCCCTTCCCCGCTTCCTCCCTTCCCCTTTCCCCCCTTCCCCCCTTCCCCTCTCGCCCCCGTCCCCCTTCCTCTCTCCTCCCCTCGAGCTTTTATAGATCGCTTTCCTTCCTCCATCGCTTTTCGTCAACTTGAAATATTTTCGAAAAATTTTCGAGAATTTTTCGATTTTTTTTTTTGAGTTGTACGATTGGTTTAACGACAGTATAATGTGATTTTTTTTCTATGAAGATCTACAACGAGGGTGCTAACAAAAAAAACAGCGTCGCCGGTAAAAAAAAAAAGTAGAAAAAAACAATATAAAAAAAATTGAAACAGAATTTTTTTTTATAAAAACCCGGCCTAGCCGATCGAAAAAAAAAATATATAGAAAAAAAAAATGGTAACTGACAAAACACTAAGTACGGCTTTTCCGACACACAAACACATAAACACAACAACACACAAGCACACAACACACACACACACACAAAACACCTACACAAAAGTTCCCTCAGCTGAATAAAATCGCCTGAGGACTACACAAATAAAAGAGAATTCCCAAAACTCTCACAATCTTGACAGACGATGAAATGGATAAAACAGAAGAAAACTCTGACAAAACAAGAGATCCTTGTTCCTCGCCTCATTGGTAATAATGCTATTGAGGTTACGTTTCCCCTCGAAAACGCCTCTTACTTCCTGACACTATAAACATTTCATCACCTTATCCTCCACCAAGACCGGTGGTGCTCGCCGGGTATCGCGCTCGTGTATATATATATATATCTATATATATATATATATATATATATATATGTATATATATATATATATGTATGTATATATATATATGTATATATATATATAAATATATATATAATATGTTAATATGTGTGTGTATGTGTGCGTGTGTGTGTGCGTGTATACGTGCGTGCCTGCACGTGTGTGTGTGCGTGTGCGCGCGCATGTTTATGCAAACCTACTACATAATGTATTACCACGAACACTTGTACACCTTACCAGAAACTACCAATAAAGGTCTTTGACATATCTTATAACTTTGCTCCATCGCCCTTAATGGACCAGACAGCATAATTCTTTGTATTCTTTAGTCAGAACTGAGGGCCTTATAGGTCAACCCATTTCCTTAACCTCAAACCCAATTTCTTTGTCTATAACTCCGTTCAGTGACCTCCTGGACTTCTTGGTCCTCCATAGGAATAAACCCCGAAAATAATTTTCGTCAACCAAAGCTCTCAAACTCCATAAATCTACTTATCCAAGTTACACAAAAACTTATACGTTATCCTTTGTTTCATAAATCCATATGGACTTGAAACTTTGCGTAACTTAATTCCCTTGTTCTCATAAGACACTATATATCTATGTTTTCGAAGTCTTTGTAAGCCTGTCTGGAAGGGAAGTTTTTTTTTTCTTGAATTGAATAAGGTTGTATGGATACAAACAGAACAAACTTTTAAATTAATATGACAAAGAAAGCGTTCTTCCTGATGGTTTTTCAATTCCTTAAAAGTCAAAACGTTTATCGAAAATTGAATAAAATTATATGTAATCGATCTATACATAAGCCAATTGGCTGGAAAATTTGATTCATTCGCTCATCGTTTCTTAACCTAAGGTACCGCAAAAGGACCCTAAGGGTTCCGCAAAAGGACCCTAAGGGTTCCGCAAAAGGACCCTAAGGGTTCCGCAAAAGGACCCTAAGGGTTCCGCAAAAGGACCCTAAGGGTTCCGCAAAAGGACCCTAAGGGTTCCGCAAAAGGACCCTAAGGTTCCGCAAAAGGAACCCTAAGGTTCCGCAAAAGGACCCTAAGGGTTCCGCAAAAGGACCCTAAGGGTTCCGCAAAAGGACCCTAAGGGTTCCGCAAAAGGACCCTAAGGGTTCCGCAAAATGACCCTAAGGGTTCCGCAAAAGGACCCTAAGGGTTCCGCAAAAGGACCCTAAGGGTTCCGCAAAAGGTTCCTAAGGGTTCCGTGAGAACAAGCGAGATAAACTAATGCACTTTTGCTTTTTTATTTAATTTCATATACGAAATATAATCAAACACGCATGACATATTCTTGGTTATTGTAATAATGTAACATAGACATCATGCTATCTAACCTATGATTACGATAAAAATAAAATAAAAAAGATGTGGTATATATTTTTTCACAGGGTGTTCCTTGAGACATGCAATTTATTTCAAAGGTTACGCAAGGGTAAAAAGCTTGAGAAACGCTGCATTTGGTGATACTTAAAATTAGCTTTTTTTGAGTGAAGACAAAGATTTTGCTAATATGGAACATAGAACACTACTTCCTGTAAGTACTGAAAAAGTTAACTGCACTAACTTTATCAACATTCCTTCTCCAACTCCATTTGCTTTAGTCCAGCCACTTCCACACATCAAACCTCAAAACTCATTTTTTTCAATTTCTCTTCCTTCCCCTGACCGACTCTTCGCTTTCAGACCACGTTTCAGCAACTGAGCGATCTGACACTGAAGTGAGTGTCTGGGATGGAGAGAAAACTTCCAGCACAGGCGCTCGCTTGTTACCCAGTTTTCAATGCACTGCATTTCTCGCCTGCCTGTCATTAAAGACGTCTTGAACTTGGTAACACCTCAGGTTAAACGAAAGGAGATATATACATTTAATCCAGTTATATAATATCTATATCTGCTTTATCTATATTTACATATGTATATCTATATATATATGTATATATATACATATATATAATATATATATATACATATATATATATATATATATATATATATATATATATATATATATATATATATAATATGCATGTCTTTATCTATAAACTTATATCTGTACATCTCTATGTCTATATCGATATCTATATCTAAATATATATCTATACATATAAATATATATACGTGTGTGTGTGTGTGTGCGCGTGTGTGTGTGTGTGCGTGTGTGTGTGTGTGTGCATGTGCGTCTGTTCAGCCACGTGTGTGTGTGTGTTCAATTTTTGCTGATGAAGTAAGGCCTGTTGGTCTGCACACTATCTCGCCTTCAAATAACCACAGGATGATATTTTGGTCCTTTGTTTCACGACATTACCTGTCAGCGAACACACACTAACGTCCCCTTGTCTTTGCCACCTAACTCGCTCTCGGCACCAATTCATGTCGATCCCTATCTGGTGCCTGGTGGAGGTGGTACTGGTGGTAGTAGTGGTGGTGGTGGTGGTGGTAGTGTTGTTGTTATTGGTTGTGGTGGTGGTAGTGGTGTTGGTAGTGTTATTGTTGTTGTTGTTGTTGTTATCATTGTTGGTGGTTTTGATGGTGGTGGTGGTGGTGGTGGTGTTGGTGGTGGTGGTGTTGATGGTGGTGATGGTGGGGGTGATGGTGGTGGTATTGATGGTGGTGGTGATGGTGGTGGTGGTGGTGGTGGTGTTGTTGATAGTGGTGTTGATAAAGTTATTTGTATTGCGTTCTCTCTCTCTCTCTCTCTCTCTCTCTCTCTCTCTCTCTCTCTCTCTCTCTCTCTCTCTCTCTCTCTTTTCTCTTCTCTCTCCTTCTTCTTAAGGTCTCCCTCCCTCTTTTTATTACTCTAATTCTCCTCCTATCTCTCTGTTTTCCAGTCACTCTGACCTTTTCCCCTTCTTTTCCTATTCCTGTTTTTCTCTTTTGTATACATCTTCCTATTTTTCTCTTTTCTATACCTCCTCCTATTTTTCTCCTTCTTTTCTCTCTTTTTCTCCCTTCCCCTCTTCTTTTTCTTCTCCTACTCCTTCCTATTGTCCTTTCTCTTTTCTTTTCTTTCTCCCTCTTTCTTTCTTCTTTCGCGTCTTTCTCTCTTTCTCTCTTCTTCTTCTTCCTCTCCTTCTTTTCTCTCATACTCTCCTTCTCCTTCACCTTCTATCTCTGCTTTCATCTCTTCTCTTTCTCTTCCTTTTCCTTCTCCTTTTCCTTCTTCCTCTTCCCTTTCCCTTTTCTCTTGAGTTTTCCTTCTTCTCTTTCATTTCTACTTATCCTTCTCGTTCTCCCTCTCATTCTATTTTTCCTTCTCCTTCTGTTTTTTTTTATTTATTTATCATTCTCTTCCTTTTATTTCTCCTTTTTGCCCTCTTCCCTTCCCTTTTTCTCTTGGGTTTTCCTTCTTCTCTTTCTCTTCTTTATATCCTTCTCGTTCTCCCTCTCATTCTATTTTTCCTTCTTCTTTTCCTTCTTCTTTTACTTTTTTTTCATTCTTGTTCTCCCTCACCGTTCCTTTCTTCTTTTGTTTTTTCTTCTTCTTTCTCTTGTTCGTATCCTTCTCCTTCTCCTTTTTCTGCTTTTTCTTCTTTAATCCTCGTTCTCGTTCTCCCTCCTCATTCCTTTTTTCTTTTGGTTTTTCCTTTTTCTTTTTTCTTCTTCGTATCCTTCTCGTTCTTCTTCTCATTTTAATTTTCCTTCTCCTTCTCCTCCTTCTGGTTTTCCTTCTTCTTTCATTTCCCGTTTTCTATCTCCCATCCCCGTTCCTTTCTTCTTCGTATGCTTCTTGTTCTTCTTCTCATTTTAATTTTCCTTCTCCTTCTCCTCCTTCTTCTATTTCCCGTTTTCTTTCTCCCATCCCCGTTCCTTTCTTCTTCGTATCCTTGTTCTTCTTCTCATTTTAATTTTCCTTCTCCTTCTCTTCCTTCTTCTTCTATTTCCCGTTTTCTTTCTCCCATCCCCGTTCCTTTCTTGAACTGTTTGACAACGAAAATGTATTTGGACGCTTTGGGAGTTTGTGTAGTCTCATCGCACCGAAAAGGGAATTTTGGTTTCTTGAAGAAACCTCAAAGTAAATAAAAATAAATTAGACTCTCCCTCCCTTGTGTAATACGCCCATTCCAAGATAACTAGACTGTATTCTACCAGCGCTTCTGTCCTTGTAGCCAATCACGAAATGCTTAGATATAAATTCTTCTGTGTTTAGCAAATGGTTGTGTGGTATATGCATGACTTTGACTTGTTTGTTGCTTTGAATATGTCATGCAAAATTCCTTACGAGATCTGCATGGCGTATTTCAGAAATGCAAATATTTTTGTAGTTCATATGTGGAATTTATAGAAACTATTTGTGGACTATATCTTATTAAACCTCACTAATATAAACTTAGAATGGCATACTTTCCCTCAAACTATCAAAAGATCTTGGTTGTACATCTCTGAGCTGCTATAGTGTTTCTGGGTCTAAAGATGTACATTTATAGGACGCATGTGTACGAAATATTAGATAGTTGGCTCGGCATCCATGTGGCCATCAAATGGCTTTCCCTTGCTTGTTTGGACATTCTCAATATCCGGATTATATCGAGGGAATGTATATATATATATACGTGTGTGTGTGGTTGTGTGTGCGTGTGTGTCTATATGTGCACATATGTGCGCGGACGTAAGCGTGTACGTATGTATACTCTCGTATGTCTGTTTATGCGTTGAATGTGTGTAAATTTGATTACGTGTATGTCTATCATTCGTGTGATGTCACCTCTGTGTGCATAAATTGACATTCATATATTTATGTTCCCATTCTCGTGGTATATACGTTATAAAAGCCATCTAAGTTTCTCTTCAATATTTAAGTCTTTTTTTTAATATTCATTGATGATTTATCTGTTAATTTATTATCATTTACTATTTACCTGTTTGTTTATTATGTATCTGTACATATGTATCTATTTATTCTGTTTATTATTATTTATATTATTATAATTTTTATTCTATTTTTTATTATCATTATCATATATACATGTATATTTTAGCAGCCGACCTAGTTATG
>NC_134800.1:6490814-6493314 GCF_046742065.1 Oratosquilla oratoria | reverse complement strand
ATATATATGTTTATATATATGTATATATATATATATATATATATATATATATGTATGTGTGTGTGTGTGTTTGTGTGTGTGTGTATATGTATATATATATATATATATATATATTGTTATGTGTGTATATACATATATATGTATATATATATATTTATATGTATATATATATGTATATATATATATATATATATATATACATATATATATATGTATATAATATACATATATTCATCTTTGGTGGTTTTCGTCTTTTGAGCGAATATCTGGAAGGGTTTTCTTGGCCTTTTCGTCAAAGTTTTTGCATTTGACTGCAAAGTTGAAATTGTCAAGTCCGTCACAAGAGCCCACCCTGATATCTCCTCCTACTCCAAGAAGGACGTTTCGAATGCAAACTGAGGTGTTTTGTCATCTCAAAGTTTCGAATTAATTTTTTCGCTTTTTTTATTTTCTTCGTTGTGTCGTCATTCTCTGTGTGGTTGGAATCATGCTCGTTAGTTCGTTAGATGATTTTTTATTGTGTGTCTTTGACAGCGTGTGTAGAAAATGACTTTTGAATTTGTGTTTTGGTGTTGGTTTTATTTAATCATAATTTAGACCTTTAATGTATACAATGATATGTTCCATTTGTCTTTTGATTGTTTTTTCTTTTTATTATAATTTCTTCTCTATGATCACGTTTTTTTCTTGTACTATTGGCTTATCATTTTATTCACTTATTGTTATCTCTTATCATTTGCTGTAATTTAATATTCTCTTCTTTGTTTGACTGACCCAATTTTTGCTTCTTCTTTTTTTGTGATTTTCATATCTTTCATTCGCACATTGTTTTTTTTCTAGACTTTTTTTCTATATTCAACACATTTTTATCTATTTCTTCATTAGTCTCTTCTCTTATCAGTAATTATTTTTCTTTTCTTTCATCTGTGTACTGTGTTCAATTCCTCTTTGATGTTGAGTTTCTGTCCAATTGCATCTAGCCATTCATACATTTTTGTTCAACACGTAATTAACCGTGTTTATGTTTTCAATTTCTTTGGTTTTTCTTTTGATCCATCATCTTTATTTTCTTTTCGTTTCTTTTTGATACACCATCTTCATTTTCTTTTTGTTTCTTTTTTCTAACCTCCTATACATTTTATCATCTCTGAAAACCTCTTTCAGAATTTTATTGCTCCCACAAAAGTCTGAATATTACTGAAATTTGTCGTCATTTCAGACATGCAAACTTTCGTGTTTTGTCGACATTTGGGTAGTGACGTCAAGTCGACATACTTTTTCCCTAATTGCTTCCATCCTTGCATTCAGACATGTTCCATTATAGTATCTTCTTAATCCAACCCAATCCCTCATCAGCTGGTCTTTCTCTTCTTTGTATTTTTCTTCTATCTTTCCTTTTTTACTTTCTCCTTATCTATTCTGTTTTATGGCAGCTTTGCATTCGTCCGATTCGTTTGAGGGGAAACGACTTTGGATACAATCTTTTGTTTTTCGTTCCTCTAAATATCAGTTTACCTTTGTGTCATATTTAAGGTTGAATAACGAACAATGACACTTATACGAATGTTAGATACAATGTTGACATATTTGTAGGGAACTTTTTAATAATGCAACCAAAGTCTTCTTTTAGCATATTCAAATTCAAAACATTAGGCGAGGATTGTTCCTTCGTGAAACGGGTGCAATCCTCTTCCCATTTTCATTTTTGACCCATTTCTATCGTTTCCCAAATAAACTAAACTAAAATAAATCCAAAACAGACCACTGTTATCATCCTATTATCAGTAATTCAACCTTGATCTAGCTTATCGACTTATAACTTATCAGTTTCTTTGTGTCTGTCCCTTTCTTCAAGTAAACAATTTTCACTTTTTCTTCCGCAAGCTAATCGCCTCGTGTAGTTGACATACAACAGCGGTTGCCAATATTCTCCAATTCAGGAGTACAATTAGTTTCCTGTATAGCCCGGCTGTTAGCACACAGGCCGTCCGCAAACCTTGTCATAGATGTGTACCTGTGTGTGTGTGTGTGTGTGTGTGTGTGTGTGTGTGTGTGTGTGTGTGTGTGTGTGTGTGTGTGTGTGTGTGTGTGTACGTGTATGTGTTTGTGTGCGAGTGTATATGCATGTGTGTGTTTCTTGTGTATATGTGCTTACACATAATATCTTTGTACACTTACAAGAATATATATATCTTTTGTGTCATTATTACATTTCGAGATAAACTCTCCTACTGGGATTCGAACCCTTGACTGAGTGGCGTGATGGTACGGTCTTTGTCTTATAAAAAGAAAAACGCTCAGGCGAGGGTTCGAATCCCAGTAGAATATATTTCATATATATATATATATATATGTATACATATATGTATATATGTATGTATATATATGTATATGTATATATGTATACATATATATATATATATATACATATATATATATGTATATATATGTATATATGTATAGATATATAACTATATATATAGATAAATATATATAACTA
>NC_134800.1:6470814-6480814 GCF_046742065.1 Oratosquilla oratoria | reverse complement strand
CAGGTCAACACAGTTTCCTGTCCTCTCTCTCCTTGTCATTTAGCAAACCCATTCCATTATCTTATCCAAAAATTCAAAATAATAGTGAAATTATATTTTAACCGATACTCACCGTATCATTTTCATGCTGGGTAATTTAGAAAGGTACTTAGAAGATTCTAGGCTTTATTGACAGTTTGAGTTAGATAATGGTTTTCAATACTAGAATCTTTCATGGTGAAAACAAATAAATAAGGAATAAATTACATCAAATGGAATAAAGTAACTGAATAAATAACAAATCAGTAACAAAAACAGATAGTACATAAATAACTATTTATCGCTTTATCTATCGACTATTATAATGCTCGATAGTCAGAATGGCATAGTCAGAAACATGTAGGTCTCTCATTCGCTTAGTCTGGGTTCGAATCCCGCACTCTTCTCCGATTTCCAGTAGTGACTGTAAACCTGCCTCGGTCACAAATGCTCAGAGCCTCCTGGTGTAATATTCTCATACGAATAAGGTTTGCTTAACTTAAGTAACTTTGGATTGCCCTCAGTTTGACCTTAATTACCATATAACTGCCAGGTCACACCTCTGGAACT
Source organism: Oratosquilla oratoria (assembly GCF_046742065.1). Taxonomy (NCBI): domain Eukaryota; kingdom Metazoa; phylum Arthropoda; class Malacostraca; order Stomatopoda; family Squillidae; genus Oratosquilla; species Oratosquilla oratoria. The sequence continues at coordinate 6,480,226 of NC_134800.1, read as the reverse complement.
CGGTGTCGATTTAGTAACTCAGATCAGGTCAGGTTAGGTCAGGTCAGGTCACAAGTCCTCATTTATGTACCTGCGCAGACCCTTGTAAACAAACTCAAGATATTTAGTATTTAGATGAAAAATTGTTCACCTTCACTCAACCGCGTAATTGCTTTATGGCTAACTTGGGAAATTCAGTTCTTTTAAATAACTATGACCACGAAATACATTAATTTTTTTTTCTAATTATTCATAAAAGCATGACTTACAAATTAGGGTTTGTGTTTGTATTTGTATTTGTGTTTGTGATTTTGTTAGTGTCTGTTTCTACATTGTCGTGTTTGTGTTTATGTTTAAATTAATTTACTTTTTGTGGTTGTAGTTGTTGTGATTGTGTTTGCGTTTGTGTTTATTTTTATGTATGTGCTAGTGATATTTATGTTTGTGATTTATCTTAGTTGCACTCTAAGAAACACGCTCTTAGGCTCGATAAAACTGCATTTTCTCAATGAAATACTCCCTTGATATTAACTTTCTTCGTTTAGACGTCGCTGGCCGTCCGGTGGGTGCCATACTGAGCCCAACAGAGCTTCTACGTGTCTTTCCATTCTTCCAAGGGATAGACTCGCTTTTGCAATTTCTCCAGATTGCAGCTTGTGCCGCTCGTAATTCGTCCAGGTTGCAATGATTCTTGTAAACGTGGGTTGGAAACCAGTATGGGCCAATACGGGGATTGTTGGGGGATATCATGGGGACGCGGGTATTGCAAGAGAGGGAGAGAATTTAAGTTTCATTGAGATTAGTAAGGAAGAGACGTTCGACTTTCATATGATCAGAGTTGGTGCTGATGTCAAATATATATATATATATATGTATATAATTTTGTGTGTGTGTGTGTGTGTGTGTGTGTAGGCTAATACTACATAGAAAAATATATGACACACTTGAAAAAACAAAAAAAGGTCATATTGAAGTTATGAGACCCATAGCGTGGGTCGAATATCTTGCACGTGATTGTTCTACGACGTCTCAACCATCAAGCTTCTGAACACTCATTAAATCTAAAATATATGTATTTTGTGTTTTGGTTTAATCTTCGTAAATAAAAACATTTTAAATGTCAAATACGGACAATTAAATCGGATTAGCACTTAATCTCCTGTGTGGTCATAAGCTCCTTGAACTTAATCAGGACGAAATATTTAAACATTCTTGAAATTGTTTGATGTCTCTTAATCTCTTTAGTTAATTATTTAATTAATTAATTAGTTAATTAATAATTTTGTTGTACTGAAAGCAAGTCATGTGCTATTTAGATCAAGTGTAATAATTTAAAGAAGTTTAATATGAAGATTTCAGAATATTGGAACCGTACGTAACAAAAAAAAAAAGGAAAATATTATCGAGAGCTACATTGAGTTGATGTGAGAATACTCGTATCTGTAAAAGTGAACGCAAAGAAAATGTGAGCGTGTGAGAGTATGTGTGAGAGAATGAATATATATGGGCATGTGATAGTGAGCGTATGAGAACACGTGGGAGGGTATAAACATGTGTGAGTGTGTGAGCATATGAGAATACATGTGAGAGAATAGATGTGTGTGAGTAGGTGATAGTGAGTGTATGAGAATGCGTGTGAGGTCATAAATGTGTGTGAACACGTAAATGTGAGTATGTGAGAATGTATGTCCTCGCGTGAATGTGTGAGGATACGTGTGAGAGCGTGTGTGTGTGAACGGTTGCTATTGAATGTATGAGAATACATACGCGATCGTGAGTGTGTATGAGAGTGAGCATATAAGAGCGTATGTGTTACCCCCTGAGAGTGCTTTATTGGTCACGTTAGCGTGTCTGAAGACCGTACTATTTGTCAGCGGTACAAGTAATACAGTTCACGTTCGGGACATTCTTCATTCTCGATTTGCATTTGCTTGCTTGTTCCTCATACAACGAAGGCCACAGTTTCTGTCGCCATTTTGGAACGTGACTGCACAAATGTGACCTTGAGACGCGTTCCTACTGATTTAGTGTCTTTAGAGGAAGAAATAACGTGTTTGAAAAAAAGTTCTGGCCTTTTTTATTCTTATTTGAAAATGGTGTTTCTGCGTATTCACTCTCTTTAGAGAAAGTAAGAAAAAATTGAAAGTTTTTTCAAACATGCTAACTCATGTTTTGGAAAAAAATCATTATGATTGCTAGATTCTACTAATTCACTGTCTTCGAAAAAGGAAATAATATATTTTGAAAGGTTTTCAAATACTTCTTTATTAGTTATTCATTTTTGTTTATAAAATGGTAGCACATGGTTTGAGAATTTTTCATTGTGAATTCTAAATTTTACTGATCTACTGCCATTGGAGCCAGAAAGAACGTGTTTGAAAAAAAAATATTTACTTCTAGTTAGAAATTGTATTTCGTGTTTTGACATTTTAATTTTGACTTCTAGACAAATTTCCAGTAGTTCATTTTTATTATGTTTTTTCATTAAAAAGAAAGAGTTAATTATGTTTTGATGTTTTTTCATTGTGTTATCCAGACAAATTTCTGGTCTCTTTTTTTTTATATAAAAGAATACAATTTATGTTTTGAAAATTTCATATCAACTTGAAAATAACTATCCAGTGTCTTCCTTTTCAGCCGATTTCCAATTTCTGTTTATAAAAAAGAAAGTAACTAATATTTCTATTATTCCAACTATACTCTCTAGGTATCCCTACTGGTTAATATTTATTTCCAAAAAGAGAAAAAAAAATAGTGTATTAGAAAAATTCTATAAACTTTAGTAACAAAAATGACAATAGCATCACATAAGCAAGAAAGTAACTAGTATTTCTATTATTCCAACTATACTCTCTAGATATCCCTACTGGTTAATATCTATTTCCAAAAAGAGAAAAAAATAATATATTATAAATATTTTATAAACTTTAGTAACAAAAATGACAATAGCATCACATAAGCATATATGCCACGACACATATATTTGACTTTCTTTGTTTATCTTCCGATTGTGTTTCCTGTGAATCGTGGTACCCTGAGTCTTTTATTATGAATAGAATCGTTTGATGTTATGTTCCTCGCGATTTCATAATCTCACCAAAGGGCTTTGAGTCTCAGACAGGATATCTCCACCTGTATTCTAGAGTTGCACGTCTGAATGAAATCGTCTGGCGTAATTTGTAGATTCTAGAAGACGTGACGTCAGTGTAACGGGATAAGGTCCTTTGTGACACTTGAGTGATTAAGAATTTTGGTCTGGTTTAAAAACAGATGGATATATTCAATTTAAGGACCCAACTTAGCCAAACCCAGCCCAGCCCAGCCTAAGCCAGCCCAACCCAACCCAATCCAAACAAACCCAGCCCAGCCCACATCAACCAAATCCCACTCAACCCATCCCAACCCAGCCCAGCCCAGCCCAGCCCAGCCCAGCCCAGCCCAGTCCAACCCAGCCCAACCCAGACCAATCCAACCAAACCCAGCCCATTCCAACCCAGCCCAACCAAACCAAAGCAAACCAAACCCAGTCCAACTCAGCCCAGACCTGCCCATTCCATCACAGCCTAACCAAAACAAACCAAAATCAGCTAACCTAACCAAACGCACCCCATTTCAACCCAGCCCAAAGAAACCAAATCCAACCCAACCCAACCCAGCCCAACCCAGCCCAAACCATCCCAATTCAACCAGTCTAACCCATCCAACCCCAACTCACTTCACCACATCCCACTCCACATCCAAACGCAATCCAACCCAACCCAACCCAACCTAACCCAATTTAGCCCAACCCAAAGCAACTCGGTCTAACCCAACCCAACCTAAACCAACCTACCTAAACCTAACGCAACCCAACCCAACCCAACCCAAAGCAATCTATCTAAACCTACCCCAAGTCAATTCAACCCAACCTAGCTATACTTCACCAATTCAGATTCATCTAACCATTATACAGTTTGCGTCTTTTGACATCCAGGATCCGATTCTAGTCAATGGAAGCTTCGTTCAGGGCTCACTGTAATAATGAAATCGTGTAGTTTTAGCCAGAAAAAGAATAAAGTGATCCGGGGTTTGGTCGAATGAATACAAGATAAAGAGATGATGAAATAGAGGCTGGACCTCTCTTTAAGGCTGGGTAGACATTTCGTCAATCAGAGAATCTCTCTATTACTCTTTCTTTTCTGTCTCTTCCTCTTCCTCTTTTTCATTCTCCTGCCTCCTTTACTCTATTTACTCTCTCAATGCCTTTCTATACATGTTTTTATTTTATTTTATTCTTTCTCTCTCACTCTCTCTTTATCTCATTTTCTCTCTTACATCATCTCTCAATCACTCTTATTCTCTCTATCTCTATCTATGTATCTCTATCTATCTTTCCATATATCTATCTATCTCTATTTCTAACTCTCTCTATCCCTCTCACACTCTCTTTCTCCCCCTCTCTACCTCTCTCTCTCCCCTGTTTCATCTTTCTCTCTCACTCTCTCGTTATCTCATTTTCTCTCTTACAATTTCTCTCAACTACTCTTATTCTCTCAATCTACCTATCTCTCTATCTCTACCTATCTATGTATCTCTTTGTATATTTCTATGTATCTATCTATCTCTATTTCTAACTCTCACTCCCCCTCTCCCGCTCTCTTTCTTCCCCTCTCTCCCTCTCTCTCTCCCTCTCTCTCTCCCCTGTGTTCCTCTCCCTCTGTCTCTACCTCTTCCTCACCCACTCCCTCTCCCTCTCCCTCTCCCTCTCCCCCTCTCCCTCTCCTCTCCCTCTACCTCTTCCTCACACACTTCCTCTCCCTCTCCCCCTCTCCCTCTCCTCTCCCTCTCCCTCTCCCACTTTCTCTCCCTCTCCCTCTCCCACTTTCTCTCCCTCTCCCTTTCCCACTTTCTCTCCCTCTCCCTTTCCCACTTTCTCTCCCTCTCCCTTTCCCACTTTCTCTCCCTCTCCTTCTCCCTCTCCCTTTCCCAATTTCTCTCCCTCTCCCTCTCCCTCCTCCTCTCCCTCTCCCTCTCCCTCTCCCTCTCTCTCCTGACGCATAATGCAATCTGTCAGGCGGGCGAGCGCGGAGGCCCTCTCACTTCGTCTTGCCCCACTCCCTCCCCACCCCCACCCTCCTGTCATCTCCCTCACCACCTCCGTCACAGCTTAGTTTTTGTCCTTATCCTATTTTTCTTCCTCCTCCTCCTCTTCTTCTTCCCTCTCCGTCTGCTCCTCAATGTCTCATCGCCTGTTTCTCCTCTTCCTCCTCCTTTTTGTACCTTTCCTCCTTCTCCTCCTCCTCCTCCTCCTCTTCCTCCTCTTCCTCCTCTTCTTCCCTCTCCGTCTGCTACTCAATGTCTCATCGCCTTTTTCTCCTCCTCCTCCTTCTTGTACCCTTCCTCCTCCTCCTCCTCCTCCTCTTTCTCCTCCTCCTCCTCCTCTTCCCTCTCCGTCTGCTCCTCAATGTCTCATCGCTTGTTTCTCCTCCTCCTCCTCCTTTTCTTCTTCTTCTTCTTCCCTCTCCGTCTGCTCTTCAATGTCTCATCGCTTTTTCTCCTCCTCCTCCTTCTTCTCCTCCACCTGCTCGTTCTCTTCCTTCTTCTCTTTCACCTATTTTTCTTTCTCCTCCTCCTCCTCCTTGTACTCTTCCCTCTTCTTCTCTTCCACCTCCTCGTACTCTTCCTCCTCCTCCTCCTTCACCTATTTTTCTTCCCGTTCCTATTATTCCACATTTTTCTTCCTTTTATTTCTCTTCCTCTTCTTCTTTCCCTTCTTCTTCCTCTACCTCATTCTTTTCTTCTTGTTCGTCTCTTCTTTTCTCTCTCCTTTTCTCTTCCTAGTCCCCGTCTTTATTTCATCATCATCCTCTTCCTCCTCCTCTTCCTCCTCCTACTCCCCGTCTTTATATCATCATCATCCTCTTCCTCTTCCTCCTCTTCTTCCTCCTAGTTTTGCTCCTTTTCTTCGGGACCCTATTTCACATCCTAATCCTATTCATAATTCAAATTCTCTAGTTCCATTTCTAATTTTCACCTTTGTATAATAATTTTGATCCTTATCCCAGTCCTAATCCCTGTTATCTAAATTCTTATCCAAAGGTAAGTCCTATTCCTAATCCTAATTCTCATCTTAACCCTCATCATAATCCCATTGCTAATCCTAACCCTAATTCTGTGTGTGTGTGTGTGTGTGTGCGTGCGTGCGTGTGTGTTTGTGTGTGTGTGTGTTTGCGTGCATGTGTATGTGTGTTTGTATGCATTTTTTTCATTTGTCTAGACTTTTACAAAAATGCCAATTATGTATGAATATCCTTAATGCATACGTAATTCCATGTTGGATACAAATTCAGAGAAACGACTTTCAAAAATGGCCAAGCGAGTGTCGTTACAAGGACTCAGAAACAAAAGAAAAAGAAAAAACGAAAAAAAGAAACAGTCTTGACTCGAAAACAAAAATACCTTTTATGTGTCAAAAGAATCTGATGCTGTGTGCAGAAACTTCGGAATAGTTGTGGTTCTCAAGTTGGACGCCACAAAGGTTCCTCAAGGTCTTCAGGAGCTCGATGCAGACTCTCCCTCTCACCCTTCCTTTTTTTCTTAAAGAACCTCCAATTGGGCGCCACAAGGGTTCGTCAAGGTCTTCAGGAGCTCGATGCAGACTCTCCCTCTCACCCTTCCTTTTTTTTCTTAAAGAACCTCCAATTGGACGCCACAAGGGTTCCTCAAGGTCTTCAGGAGCTCGATGCAGACTCTCCCTCTTACCCTTCCTTTTTTTCTTAAAGAACCTCCAATTGGACGCCACAAGGGTTCCTCAAGGCCTTCAGGAGCTCGATGCAGACTCTCCCTCTTACCCTTCCAATTTTTCTTAAAGAATCTCCAATTGTGTCTAGCTGGACCTTGATCCAGGCAATCCTCCATTCCTCCCTCCTCCCCCTTCCCTCTTCCCTCTTTCTCCCTTTCCTCCCTTCCCCCTTTCCTCTCTCTCCCTTTCCTCCCTTCCCCCTTTCCCCTTCCCCCTTTCTCCATTTCCTCTCTTCCCCCTTTCCCCCCTTTACCATCCACCCCCCCTTTTTTTCTTAGATACTCTCCAGTTGTGTTTAGCAGAACTTGGATGCAGACATTTTTCACCCCTTTCTCCCCTCCCATTCCTCTCTTCCTCCCTCTCCTCTCCCTACTTTCCCCTTCCCCCTCTCTCCCTTTCCTCCCTTCCCCCTTTCTCCCCTTTCCACTTCACCCCCCCTTTTTTTCTTAGATGCACTCCAGTTGTGTTTAGCAGAACTTGGATGCAGACACTTTCGCCCCCTTTTCTCTCTTCCCCTCCCTCTCTTCCTCCTACTCCCCTTCCCACTTTTTTCATCTAAGTATTACCAGTAGTGTCTTGAACACAAACCAGCAAACACTGTTTTCTTTTGAAGTATTTTCATGATGAACTCGTAAATACAATAGTGACGTCGTTGGAAACAATCTACGGGTTTGTTCAGCCATTGTTCATGTTTTATACAGATACAGAAGCTTGCAGAAGCCACACGTTGTTGGGGACATTAAAGCTGTTTGAGAGAGACATTCGTCCAATAATAATTTTTAATTCGCTGACGAAGGGGAACCTTCAGCTTCATATACACTTTTTATCATTTTGCACATTTCGAAAATTAGACAAAGAGGAGATTCTATTCGCTTTGTGGTTTGATTTCTGGAATTCAAACCTTAACCAATATCTAAATTGCTCCATTTAGTTCTCTCGTCTGTTTTAGTAAGGAATGAATGATCTTTCCCTACGCAAAATAAAGAATCTTCTGCAATTATTAAGTTGAAGGCCCACCCTACCCTCTCCCCCTCCCCCTCCCCCTCACCTCCTCTTTTTTTTTTCAAAATATTTCATCTAAACGTATGAAATTGGCGCCGAGCCCATAAATGCTTTAACACTCGTTAGAAGTGTATATTCTTTCAATTGCTTTTTCATGCTCTCGTTTTCTATTGAAGTAAAATAAAAGGTAATCGCCTTTCCTTGATTGGTTGGAGCGATCTAACTCAAAGATATAATTTATAAGAAGTATTTTGTTTACATTGATAATAGAATTAAAGTGTTTTATCTTTGCGCGATTGCACATTACTGCTGAGAATTTGTATCTTGTTCTAATTTATGTTGTTTCTAGTCTAGTTTCACTTTTGTTAAGGATTCATAGAATAATTGATAGTTTGCGAGGTCAGCTGGGAGTTTTACTATTCGTACTCATATTAGTGGTGCTATTATCACTAATGCTATTACTATTATTATCACCGCTACTATTGGTACTGTTCCTGTTATAACAACTGCTACCACTACCCTGCTGCTGCTGCTGCTACTACTACTACTACTACTACTACTACTACTACTACTACTACTACTACTACTACTACTACTACTACTACTACTACTACTACTACTACTACTACCACTGCTACTACTACTACTACTACTACTACCACTACCACTGCTACTACTACAACCACCACTGCTAATACTACTACTACTACTACCACTGCTGCTGCTGCTACTACTACTACTACTACCACTGCTGCTGCTGCTACTACTACTACTACTACTACCACTGCTGCTGCTACTACTACTACTACTACTACTACTACTACTACTACTACTACTACTACTACTACTACTACTACTACTACTACTACTACCACCGCTTGTACTACTTCCACCACTTGTACTTCTACTACTGCCACCACTTGTACTACTACTACTACTACTACTACTACTACTACTACTACCACTTGTACTACTACTACTACTGCCACTTGTACTACTACTATCACATCTACTACTACTACTACTACTACTACTACTACTACTGCTAGTAATACTAATACTATTAATTTTGCTGCTATTAATATCGTTACCACTACTACTACTACTACTACTACTACTACTACTACTACTACTACTACTACTACTACTACCGCTACTACTACTACTACTACTACTACTACTACTACTACTACTACTACTACTACTACTACTACTACTACTACTACTACTACTACTACTACTACAACACACCATCACACCACCACCACCACCACCACTACTACTACTACTACTACTACTACTACTACTACTACTACTACTACTACTACTACTACTACTACTACTACTACTACTAGGCCACCACTACTACTGCTACTTCTATCAGTTTTGGAGCTGGTTCCAACTCAATTTGGACAGTGTGGCTCAGTTGTGATACAATAAATGATCTTGCGTATTTAATTTCTATCATCGGAGATGAATAAAATCGCCCGGCGGCGGTATGGTTAAGAGATAAATGTACCACCCGGTACGTAAGGGTGAATGATATTTTATTTACGATTATTTTCATGTTAATTAGTGCTGTCGAAATTAGTAATGTGAGAAATGTCGTTAATGTAATTATATGTACAATGTTGCTTATCGAATTACTGA
>NC_134800.1:6455814-6460814 GCF_046742065.1 Oratosquilla oratoria | reverse complement strand
CATCATCATCATCATCATCATCATCATCATCATCATCATCATCATCATCATCATCACCACCACCATCATCACCATCATCACCATCACCATCACTATTATCTTTTACCTGTTACATTTGTAAGGTAAACGTTACAGCCTACCCCAGTTATCTGCAACCCATCTCCCCACCCCGATCTACACTAAAAGATTTAAACAAGTGTGTTCCCAAGTTTGGATGTTCCGTTCTTCAATTACACTAGAGCAGCGTTTCTCAGCCCTTACGTAACCTTTAAAATGAATTGCATGTCTCAAGGAACCCCTGCGCAAAAAACACACATATCCCATATCTTTCTCATTTTAGTTTTATTGCAATAATAGGTTAAATAGGATGATGTCTATATTACATTATTACAATAACCAAGAATATGTCGTGCGTGTTTAATCATATTACACGTATATGAAATTAGATAAAATATCAAAAGGGCTTTAGCTTATCTCACTTGTTCTCGCGGAACCCTTGGGGACCTTTTGCGGAACCTTAGTGTTCCGGGGAACCCTGTTTGAGAAACACTGCACTAAAGCATCCCACGGAGCCTTGCCATCATTGCAGTGCTCATCCGTGATGTACCATAAAAAACGCGATTACGTCACATAAGAACAGCACGAATTGAATAGACCCGTGCTATGGCGAAACGAAGCATGAAAGAGATTTAAAATTTTAATATATTTTATCACTTGACTTTAACATAAAAGCCATCACCTTTACCTTGTGTGTTAGGGAGGTATGGGAACGTGATAATTACTGGTGCATTGTGTGGCGTTAGGTTATATGTTGTGCTGACAATCCGGTTAAGAATTTTGTTTACTGGCTTTCAATAATGATTAAGTTTTTTTTTATTTATTCAACACGATCACCTATGTCATGCATGTGAAACCTTTGGCATTTCTATGTCATGCAGTAATGTCATGAGCCACAGCTTTGCCTTTGATTACGATATGAAGTATCTTGGAATAATCGTCATTAAATAAACAACACTGCTCAGCAACCAAAATTCTCCTCTTGGGGATCGGTGCCACCTGCGTAGAGCCGGTGGCCAGGGCTGGTTGTCGCTGTTTGGACCCCAAATACAACACCTACAGACCATTTACACCATGAAACAAAAGTCCTCAAAGTCAAGGACCACCTCGACATGAGAGGCACACAAACACTTGCTGCAGCCACCACAAACACATCACACCCGCTACACTACATAGCAGAACACCCACACACACCAAGAAACATTAAAACAACACCCAAAGACCTGTATCACACACAGATACTCTCTTCTCTTCCTCCACAACCATCAAATACCAGCCTCCGGAAACATATTCATAATCATATCACTCACCGCTCCATTAACACACTGAAAGACAACACACTGCTGCATGCCAGACCCCCCGATATCCACCCTTCTGAATCCTCTCTCCCACGAAAGGACAGAGTCCACCTGGCCAGACTGCGGTGCGGCCACCACCCAGCACTTCTAAGCTACCAGAAGAGGCTGGATGACCGCATTGTGAACAGCTGCCCAGGATGTAACACTTCACCCCATACCATACAACACATAATGGAAGACTGCATTATACACAATCATGCACGCAAACAACACAACATACACTCTATAAAGGATTTGTGGGAAAACCCAGTTTCGGCTGTGGCATTCCTTGGGGAGACGGGACTGCTCTAGGGAATGACAACAACAACAACAACAACCAAAATGCTCTCGAGAACAGAGATGCAATTTCCAACTAATTTTAGGTCGCTGATCATGAATTTCATGGTTAAGATTGTTTGTTAGCTCTACAATTCAAGATACAGGATTGTGGCAGTATGTTTCTTACCACACTCAGTCTCACTGTCCTTCAGTATTGTTCAAGCAATCATTGAAGGTGGCTGTGCTGTGCAAGGTTATATTTTGAGATGAAAGGTATGTGATTTCCTAATTCACTTTTTAAACTTGTAATAAATATTCATTGAACAAGTTAGGTTGAGGCATTTTATATTTATTTTTCTATTAAATGATGTAATTACATCTGCTAAGCTGTCATACTCTGCATTGTAATGATAAATTTATGATTAAATGTTCTGTTTATCTTCTAATTTTTTTTCTTCTTCTTTCACATGCTTCGTACTTGTGTCAATAAGGCAGACAGCTTCTGTTACATATGTGGTGGGGTGATCTTTGCATCACAGAAGCGTTGTATAACTATTATGGTTAGAAAGGCATTTCACCTTAGATTTTGGATACAAGACTGGTGACCCAGATAAGAATTGGGCTCTTCACATATACTACAACGCTTCTGCTACTAACCCTCTCCACTAGTCGAACAGCAAGAGGAAAGGAATGCCTTTTGCTGTGTCAGTGACGTGACGGGAGCCAACAGACCATACCAACAATTGTTATATATGCATGGTTTCTCCAGTTCAAAGGTTCTTTTCAAAGAAAAAAAGACATTCAAAGGGTCTTTTCAAAGAAAAAAAGAAGTCTATTGAATATCCAAACATTCCATCAGCTATTCGCCCAGTTCCACATGGAGAAGGTCTACCTCTTCTTGATGCGCCAACTTCGGTATCCTTCTAGTCAGACGAGGAAATTGGTGAGGAGGAAACAGAGAAGGAAGACAGTGCTGGATTACAAAGTGATCCATGTTTTGATGAAGTACACTTCTCAAGGTCACATCTCATAACGCAAGGGAAACCCTATGACCTTGTCAGGAATCCGCAACTACCCAAGATTAAGGCATAGCTGAGAGGTTCTCGTCTTCAACAGTAGAATCTCCCAGAGGCTGATGTAATAATGTCAAGGTTTCGTGACCATCAGCAGCAGTTCAAGGAGTTCTTCGTAATGGAAGATGAATTAGTGACCTACACCAACATTAAAGGTCTGATGGAAGCACTTGGCACCAAATACGAACCCAGACACTGGAGGCTGTTTATAGATTCATCAAAAGTGTCTTGTTGCATAAAGGTTATAGTGAGCCATCAATAGCTGTGGCCTATGCACCACATATGAAAAAATTATGAAATTATAAAACATAAGTTGCAATGCATAAAATATCAGTGGCAGCTTTGTGGTGACTTAAAGCTTGTTGCTTTTGTGATGGGTTTCCAAGTGGGGATAGAACATCCGTGTAATAGGTTCCCACTGCATCAGGAGAGACTTGCTACCTCGTCAATCATAGGAGCCTAAGATGAAAAAAATCATCTTCCACCTCTCACTGAACCAAACAAAGAGTTCCTACTACCACTGCACATAAAACTGGGGTTCTTTTTTTTTTTTTTTTTGTAAAAGCTGTAGACAAAGCTGGTCAGAGATTTAGGTATTTAATATCAATATTCCACTTACAGAGCGACGCTAAGATAAAAGAAGGAGTTTTTTATTGGTCCACAGATTCGAGAGCTTCTTAAAGATGGTGACTTTGTATCAGCCTTTTCTGGGGATGGGAAAGCTGCTTGGGAAACATTCAGTTTAGTGCCGAATGGATTTCTCGGATACAGAATGGAAGGAAACGATAAAGAATTGGTTGAAAACCTCATTAAGTCTTGCAAGAACATGGTATGTAATATGTCACTTAAATCCACTTTTTGGATTCACATTCAGACATTTTCCAGCGAACTGTGGAGCAGTCAGTGACGAACATGGTAAAAGGTTTTACCAAGAGATTCGAACCGTGGAAAACGGTACCAGGGTAAATGGAGCACAACAACACTTGTAGAGTGTTATTGCTGGCAAGAAATGATTCTTCAGCTCACTTTAAACGTCAAGCAAATAAAGCAGAGGGTATGATGGATTAGAGTTTAAAATATAAATCGCACTTTACTTGATAATAAAATAATAAAATGCTACATACCACGTGTCTTTAGATCTATAGCCAATAAAAATATTCAAGATATCTAGATTCGGTGCATGGAAATACATGAAAGTTAACTAATCTCGTTTAAGAAACACACAACTTTTCAAAGATTGTTGACCAGTGTAATTTGTGTAATTACTGGCTTAGTCTGGGGAGATCGTCCACTGTCTCGTAAATGACCTTCACAAGGGAACTACAGCAACAGCAGTCTTGCCACAGAAATACAATGGACTAGCAATATGCACTACTAAGTATTGTTGCATATTGCAACAATGAATAGTGATTATCTCGAACCTACCAAGTCTGAATAGCTACTAACATCGGTATTATAATCCCCCATTCCACCCCTTCTCTCTCTCTCTCTCTCTCTCTCTCTCTCTCTCTCTCTCTCTCTCTCTCTCTCTCTCTCTCTCTCTCTCTCTCTCTCTCTCTCTCTCTCTCTCTCTCTCTCTCATTCAACTTCCTCCTCCACATCACGTGTCCTCTTTATTTCCTCTTTTCTCACGTTCTATCCCATTTTCTCCTCCCTCTCTCGCAGGCCTCTATCATCTCTCTCTTCCCCCCCCCTCTCTCATTCAACTTCTTCCTCCACATCACGTGTCCTCTTTATTTCTCTTTTCTCACGTCCTATCCTACCCCCCCTTTCTCTCTCTCTCTCTCTCTCTCTCTCTCTCTCTCTCTCTCTCTCCCTCTCCCTCTCTCTTCCCATCACTTCTTCAAATGATATTTCTTAATTCGCCTACATACATAATAAAATACACGCTCTGATGGTCAAACTTACCTGCATTAGTGTCTTGTAACATGACGTCATCAAATCCCACGAACTTTGCCAAGGTACTGCAGCTTCATTCATTTCCTCTTCACCGTGGCACGGTCACCACTACGCTTTGCGCCAGCGACATCGTGATTGTCATCTGGGAAATTAGAGTGAGATATCGTAATTGAACAGTCGTGGCCTGAAGACTGTTAGTGTGTTTGTATCGTGTTGATGTTGCGCCACTAGTAAGCAATGTACCATTCGATGGTCTGTTCAGCTTAACTTGAGGGACATTCCTTAATATTAGACAATTTAATCACAGAAAATAGGTAGAATTTCAGAGGGAATGTTCATGATAAAGCGACGCAAT
>NC_134800.1:6418314-6445814 GCF_046742065.1 Oratosquilla oratoria | reverse complement strand
TTCTTCCTCTTCTTCTTCGCTTCTTTTTTTTCTTTTATTTTCCTTTCCCCTCTTCCTCTTTAAAACACAGTGAACACAACTACTCAACAATTAAATCGATAACAGTACAAAATAAAAAAAAAATCTTCCAGATAAAGACTTATTCCCTTTGTTTTAAGACTCTCCGCATTCCTTTGCATATCCTCTCTACTGTCGGTGGACCGTGACTAAGAATTTGAGATATCTTACCTGGCCACCTCAACGCTCCAAATTGAGACCAACTTAAGCAACTTATCATCTCAAGTTTCTGGCTGCCTCAAGTCAAATTCCATGCAGATGACGCAATCAACTGGAAGCGGGAGTCATAAAAGAACCGAAGCTGTGCCGTGGGAGGTGGAGGAGGAAGAGGCAAAGCATAACAGTGTATGAGAAAGAAAACTGGAAAAAATCAAAACAATGTAATGCTACCTACGAATGTAGATATGCATGTTAGGAATGATATATGTATGTATATATATATATATATATATATATATATATATATATATATATATGTATGTATATATATAATGTGTGCAGTAGTAGTGTCAAAAACAATAGTAACGGAGGCCACAATAGAAAGAGAGAAAAAAGAGAGAAAACATAGGAAAAAGAGAAAATGAAGAGAGGAGTAGAAAGGAAATAGATAAAAAAAAGGGGAGGATAATGAGAAACAGGAGAAGGAGAAGGAAGAGGAGAGAGGAAGGTGGAGAAGGAAAAGGAGTAAAGTAGAAGTAAGAGTAGAGGGAGAGGAGAAAGTGGATAAAGGAGGAATTGACGAAGAAAAGGAAAAAGAAATAGTTGAGGGAGAGGGAGAGGAGAGTTGAGAGGAAGAGTAGAGGGAGAATATGAAGTGAAGGAAGGAGGAGTTGACGCAGAGAAGGAAAAAGAAATAGTTGAGGGAGAGGAGAGTTGAGAGGGAGAGTAGAGGGAGAGGAGGAAGTGGAGAAAGGAGGAATTGACGAAGAGAAGGGAGAAGAAATAGTTGAGGAAATGACATGAAGAGGAAGTTGAAGAAAAAATCACTGCGGAGTAATGCCCTTAATGAGTGCAAAACCAGCTCATTTGGAGCAAGACTTACGACTACTAAGGCTGAGGAAAAAGAGAAAGAGAGAAGGGGGGAAAGAGAGACAGAGACAGAGAGAGGCAGAGACATACGAGGACAGAGACATAGAGAGAACGAGAGGCAGATGAGAAAATATAGGGTAGAAAAACAATATAAGAAGAGTAGAAATACAAAATGAAAAGAGAATTAGAAACATAGAGGGTAAAAAGGGATGCGGAAGAAGAGAAGAGGGGAAGAGAAGAACGAAAAGAAGAGAATTTTAGGAGAGAGTGAAGGGGGGTAGGGGAGAGGTGGAGGTGGCCATTTGGTGAAGATGTACCAGGAGCTAGTTATGGCGAAAACCTTGAAAGAATTAGAAGAAAACTGTCAACGATGTTGGTCACAAATTGGCCATTCGACTCCAAAGATTTTGTTTGTTTGTTTGTTTGTTTTCCGAATAAGAGAGGTAACACGCCATAAAAAGAACGTGAAGGAGATAAAGTACATACACCAGGAGGCACTGAGTAGCCGTCACCTTTGCCCTATGAGCTATGGGGACTGTTGAGCCAGGTTGCAGTCACTACTGGAAAACGGAAAGAATTGTGGAGGACTCG
This sequence comes from Oratosquilla oratoria, assembly GCF_046742065.1. Classification (NCBI taxonomy): domain Eukaryota; kingdom Metazoa; phylum Arthropoda; class Malacostraca; order Stomatopoda; family Squillidae; genus Oratosquilla; species Oratosquilla oratoria. Next base: position 6,444,137 of record NC_134800.1, on the reverse strand, counting down.
AACCCTCAACTCAGCTATTACGAGACGAGCACGTTTCCGATTACTTTAATAGCGCATACTACACTAAAACAGTCGTCATGTACCCGAGATTTTCCAAACCATAATTAATTAATTTGTTCGTGTCTTTTATCTCAAATCTAGTCATGCAAACAAATACTAAAACATGCAGTGGATTGTTAAGCAACTTTAATAATTGAACATGCGTTAGATGTTGTCCTTGTCTTAATAAGATATGCGTGTAGCAAACTTTGTGTCTGTTTGGATGTTTTATGTTAATGATACTAACTTGATTAAAATACTTTATGCAAATTTTGGTCATTTTTCGTAATCTGATAAAAAAAAATTATGAAGAATATTCTGCCTGATAACAAAACAAAACAAAAAAACAACAACAACAAAAAACAGTGAAATAATTTTTGTTGCAACTTTAAGGTTCCTAAGTTGTTGTTTTTTTATTATTGAGCTAATGACAATGGAGAAAATAAATAAAACAGTTTAGCGACAGACGAAATGAAAGGAAACGTACAAGACGAAAAGAAAGTGTTAAGATACGAAGTCGGGTAAGATACAATATTATCCCATTTTATCGGTAAGAAACACCACAGAACGGAATAAAATCCAATGTTTTTAAACAAAACAATTTATTTTCTCAATAAAAACTATCTAAAACCCTTCAAGGCCCAGGCTAACATAAAAACCTGAATAAAAAAAAAGTTACATAAACCATGAGGAAATATATAAAATTGACCACAAGACAATGACCGGCTAAACTTTGAGTTCTAATTTTTCTTTGGTTAATCTTCTTGGTTGAGGAAGTTGAGGGCGAGAGGAACAAACTCCTCAACGTAGATCGAAAATAGTCCTCAGGAAGTTTCCCTTGTAATGGAGTTTGTAATGAAGGAAAAAGGTCAAGCGAAAATAAAAGACATCGTATGAAAGGAATATTAAACGTAATGGTATGAAATGAGACGAGACAATGAGAAAACGAAACACGAGACGCGGAAGATAATAATGTAGCCATGGTGGTGGAAGTAGTGGTATGGTTAGTGGTGATGGTATGCTTTGTGGTGATGATAGTGGTGTTGGTATGTTCGTTGATGGTGGTATGAGTAGTATTACTGGGTGGTGGTAGATATGTTGGTGTTGTGATGTTTGTTGTTATGATGGTGGTGGTGGTATGTTCGTTGATGGTGGTATGAGTAGTATTAGTGGATGGTGGTAGGGATGTTGGTGTTGTGATGTTTGTGGTTGTGATGGAGGTGGTGGTGATGTAAAGGAGACGTTAGTGGTATTAATGTTGTTAGTGATATTTAGTGTCAATGTAAATAGTATCATAGGTGGTAGAGTTGGTGTTGGTATTGGTGTTAACTATTGATAGTAGCAGTAGTACTATCCCAGGTTTTAGTACAGGTTTTTGTGGTGATGGTGATGGTGATAATACTGATATTGGTGATAGTAGGATTTATGAACAGATGGTGATCAGTATCACAATGATCATAATAACCACAATAATATCACAATAATGATAACAAATATGTCAAGTATATTAAGATAAGAAAATAATAAGAGAAACAAGAGTATTAAAGATACTAAAAAACAATATAGATAATTTTGATTTTATCACAAATTGTCCATGACTATATAAACAAAAACAAATCAGTAAAGTTGGGGAAGAAAAGAAAAGGATAATGTTTATTGGAGAAAGAAGAAGAAAACATAAAAACTAAATACAAAGAAAATTTCACAAAGACGAACTTAAAGTCAAACTAACCCAAAGAAACATTGGAAGTTCGTCTTTGGCAAACAAAGCTCCCTGGCGAGTGTCGGGAGAAGGAAAGAAACTAACAAGCACAAAGACAAATTACTAGAAAGAAACAGACAGATGAGAACAAAGACGTGAACATGGAGAGGACAGAGGAATGGACGGAGATAATGATAGACGGGTATGTGAGTCCTGAAGAACGCGTGAGCACGCACGCACACACACACACACACACACACACACACACACACACACACACACACACACACACACACACACACACACACACACATACATACATACACACACACGCGCCTGCTCACAAACACACAAGGCTCGATAGGACTGAACATTTCAACATCGTAACATGTACTATGTGTGTGTGTGTGTGTGTGTGTGTGTGTGTGTGTGTGTGTGTGTGTGTGTGTGTGTGTGTGTGTGTGTGTGTGTGTGCGCGCGCGCGTGTGCGTGTGGCTCACCATGGTCTTGTATCACGTGTTGGACTCGCGATCGACAGCTATTTCCCTCCCGGAAAAGAGCTTAGAGTTCATATATGACCGATATGTGGGTAATGCTGTGACCTTACACGCACACACACACCCAACTCCCCGCCAACGAAAATTGGAGTAACAACCCGCAGTGCAGCGATATTGAAATTATTTCAGCCCTGTGCGGGATTCGAACCCGGACCGCCTTAGTGACGGACGGAAACTCTAGCCATTGCCCCATAGAACTGGCCATGTATGAGGTCTGATCTCTCTTTCGGGAGGATAATAGCTGCCGATCACTACTCCACGTAATTCCAAGACCGTGGTAAATATCCCGTGCGTGCGCACACACACACACACACACACACACACACACACACACACACACACACACACACACACACACACACACACACACACACACACACACACACACACACACACACACACACACACACACACACACACACACACACACACACACACACACACACACACCTCTCATGGCGCTGTGGTTAGAGCTCTGGCCTGCCACAACGGAGGTCCGGGTTCGACCCTCGCCCGGGGCTGAAATAATATCAGTATCGCAGCGCTGAGGGGTGTTACTCCAACTCTCGTGGGCAGGGAGTTGGGTGTGTGTGTGTGTGCAAGGTCATAGCATTACCCATAGATCGGACCTACGAGCTCTGAGCTCTCTTCCAGGAGGGAAATAGCTGTCGATCACGAGTCCAACACGTGATCCAAGACCAAGTGAATACACACACACACACACACACACACACACACACACACACACACACACACACACACACAGTGTCGCTGCGCTGCGAGTTGTTACTCCAACTCTAATGGGTGGAGAGCTGAGTATGTGTGTGCGTATAGTATAAGGTCACAGCATTACCCATAGATTGGTCATATATGAGCTCTGAGCTCTCTTCCGAGAGGGAAATATGTTGATCACAAATCCAACACGTGCTCCAAGACCATGGTGAATCACACACACACACACACACACACACACACACACACACACACACACACACACACACACACACACACACACACACACACACACACACACACACACACACACACACACACACACACACACACACACACACACACACACACACACACACACACACTAAAGAAAGTGATAAGACATATTTCCTGAACGAAAGAATGTGGCTGATGAATACGGAAGTAGGACCTAAATGACTCCGCATATGAAAGGGAGGATACGAAACGAAACGAAACATATTGAAACGAAACGAAATGAAATGAAACGAAATGAAACGAAACGAAATTAAATGAAAAAAAAATCCCTTGATACCTGACTGAGACTGACATGCGCCGTGTGAATGGTGGGAAAGACATGAATGCGGTGGTCGTCATTTGGGAATGAACGAAGAAAAATGGAACACGAAGGATGATGGAAGGGATGTTTGAGAAAATGAGAGAATGTAGGTCAGGGACTAAAAAGATACGAGAAGGCGACAACATATACTGAAATAAAAATATATATATAATAGTAATGATAATGAGGAGGAGGAGGAGGAGGAGAAGAAGGAGGAGGAGGAGGAGTAGGAGGAGGAAGAAGAAGATGATGATGATAACGTTCAATACAATAAAATAATAATGATAATGACAATGATAATAATTACAATAAACTGAAATAAAAATATATAATAGTAATGATAATGAGGAGGAGGAGGAGGAGGAGTAGGAGGAGGAGGAGGAGGAAGATGATGATAGTAACGTTCAATACAATAAAATAATAATAATAATGACAACAATAATGACAATGATAATAATTACAATAAACAGAAATAAAATGTATATATAATAGCAATGATAATGAGGAGGAGGAGGAGAAGAAGGAGGAGTAGGAGTAGGAAGAGGAAGAAGATGATGATGATAACGTTCAATACAATAAAATAATAATGATAATGACAACAATAATGACAATGATAATAATTACAATAAACTGAAATAAAATATATATATTATAATAATGATAATGAAGAGGAGGAGGAGGAGGAGGAGAAGGAGGAGTAGTAGGAGGAGGAAAATGATGATGATAATATTCAATACAATAAAATACTAATGACAATAATAATGATAATGACAACAGTAATGACAATGATAATAATTACAATGATAATAATTGCAATTAACTGAAATAAAAAATATATATGATAGTAATGATGATGACGATGAGGAGGAGGAGAAAGAAGATGATGATGTCGATGATGATAATGTTCAATACAATAAAATAATAATGACAATAATAATGATAATGACAAGAATAAGGATAATGATAGTAATCATTACAATGATAATAATCGCAATAATGATAATAATGACGATGATAAAAATAAAAAGAGAAAATAAATAATTCAATGAAAACAAAAATAGATAAATAAAAGAATAAATTAATAATACCACTCTTACTAACTTGGAATAAGTAAAATATTATTCATCTAAAGGTTAACCCAAACAGAGGAAAATAAAGCTAACGTGACAAAAAAGAAAATGTGACACCTAAAGAAAACGGGATATGAAATTGTCTTACTCGTGAGTTGAGGCGGTAGAGCATAAATTGAACATAAAACGAATAATAAAATAAAGTATAATGAATATAGGGAAATAGTAAGATCGTGATAGAAGATATGCATTAGTTGTTAAATATAATACAGGAATAATAGTATTGACAAAGATAAAAACAAATAAATGTGATGTATAAAAATTGGTATATGTAGGGAGACAGTGATAAAAAAATAAGGTAGGTTGAGTTTATAAACAGTATGAATTCTCAACTTTACAGGTAGAGGTAAGCAATCGAGATGTCTATACATTCGTCAATTTCTATTTCTATTTTACATATTTATATTTACTTTTTATTCCGTTTGTTATTATCTATCTATTGATTTATGTTTATGCATTTATTGGTTTATTTATCTTTATTCGTTTAATTATTGTTTTATAAATATTTCAGTTTGAAACTAATATTTTCAATGGAGACATTCCAGATGAGAGTACATTTCCTGCCTCAGTTCTCCTAATTGCAACTCGTTTTTCTCAAAATATACCTCATTCTCTTTTATCTTGTATGTTTCGTCTTATTCCTTTTTATTTCGTCATCAATTTTGCTTTCAATGTCTGAGACTGTTTCAATTTGTGTAACGTTTGTGTATATCAACTTCTCTGTTCATTTCCACTTCACCGTTCTCCTTTTTGATTCTCCATCTTCTCCATCTTTGGGAAATAATTCTTGAAGGTCTTCCCTTCCGCAGCTTTGGAGACGAAAAATAAAGTTTATTTATCGTCTTTGTCGTGTCTGAATCCATTCATTCCAATTGTTATCTTCACCTTTCAAACTACGTTCGGATCCTTTTCAGTGAGGAAACGCATCTCGCTGATTATGCCAATGATGTCAATGGCCTTCATTTGGTGCTGCTTGTCGTGGATTTTTTTTCCCTCGCTGTTTCTGAAAACCTTCTTTACTTGTACATTATTTCTTTAATTCACTTTCTAGCATGTATTACTATTCTGCATAACTTTGTACATGCTTTGTACATATCACCATATTAATTTTCTTTCATATGTACGCTACTTTTTATTTTCTTTAACTTGGCTTGATACTTGCTTATTCAGGCCCTGTTAGTAGTAGGCTATTCTTGTGAGATGAGCTCTTTTTAAGTTCAACACGTTTATACTTCTTCTGTTGCTTATGCACACGTAAGTTTGTATGTGTGTCACAACTAACACCCTTCTGGCGAAAGAAAGAGTTGATTAAGCGAAACTATATATATATTTCGATTGCTAACTGCAATTCTCTTTAGTAAGAGGACATATTATCCGGAAAGTCCCCAGATTTGTACTACTGAGGAGGATTACAGTTAGCAATCGAAATACATACAGTAAGACCTCTCATTAACGGACGTTAATTAGCTGTGTTTTCGGTGTTTTCGCTGTGTTTTTGGTGTTTTTGGTGCTGTTGTTTAGTGCGTGCAATCACTATGCCACCCAAAAACCACTCCAAAACACCGAAAGCACAGCAAAAACACCGCAAACACAGCTAATTAATGTCCGTTAATGAGAGGTATCACTGTAGTTTCTTTCGTCCGACTGTGGTGTTGATTGTGATTTACAAATGTGTTACTACATTTCTCACCAGTGATTTTATGAATTCACCTTGGTCTTTGGATCACGTGTTGGGCTCGTGATCGACAGCTATTTCCCTCCCGGAAGAGAGCTCAGAGCTCGTATGACCGATCTATGGGTAATGCTATGACCTTTCACACACACACACACACACACACACACACACACACACACACACACACACACACACACACACACACACACACACACACACACACACACACACACACACACACACACACACACACAACTCCCCGCCCACGAGAGTCAGAGTAACGACCCGAAGCACAACGATACCGAAATAATTTCGGCCCTGGGCAGGATTCGAACCAGGTACTGCGAGCACCACCGTACTTCCCGGTCCAGCGCTCTACCAACCGCGCCACCGAGTCGTGTGTGTGTGTGTGTGTGTGTGTGTGTGTGTGTGTGTGTGTGTGTGTGTGTGTGTGTGTGTGTGTGTGTGTATTTAACTGCAATATACAGAGAGAAGCAACGCAAATAGAACGTAAGAGAATTGATGGAATAAGAGAGAAAATAAGTAAAATTCACAGGATTCAGTTCATTTTTTTGTATACAACAATTTTCTAAGTTTGATTATATCCACAATACCAGCAAGCATAAACAAATTGCATAATCTGATAAAAAGAAACATATTGTGAAATAAAAGAATGCGGTGGAAACATAAATACTAAATTTCGGGGAGATATGATTGCAAACTTTATTTTAGTTCAGATAACACCAAGAAAAAATATTTCTTCTTCATTTGATAAGTCCCTTTCAGGGCTTAGAACTGTAGTATATATATTTTTTTATTTAATAAGTTCCTTCATGGGGTTGGAACCGTAAACTAAATTCTTTATTTGAAGAATAAACAAAATTGCACAATCGTGTTTCTCTTCAGGCATCTACAAAAAAAAATATTTCTTCTTCATTTGATAAGTCACTTTCAGTGCTTAGAACTGTAGTATTTTTTCTTTATTTAGTAAGTTACATCACGGGGTTGGAACTGTAAACCAAATTGTTTATTTGAAGAATAAACAAAATTGCACAATCGTGTTTCTCTTCAGGCATCTACAAAAAAAAAATATTTCTTCTTCATTTGATAAGTCACTTTCAGTGCTTAGAACTGTAGTATTTTTTCTTTATTTAGTAAGTTACTTCACGGGGTTGGAACTGTAAACCAAATTGTTTATTTGAAGAATAAACAAAATTGCACAATCGTGTTTCTCTTCGACCATGTCACTCCGTGTTCCTTCCGAGTTTGAAAAGAAAGACGCCAAGAAGAATATCCGGCTCGGGAAGAAAGAGATGGACATGGAAGAGACGGGAAGTTGTGGAAAAGGAGGATGGAAGCTGGATGGACACAAGATCTTGCGGAGGAAGGAAAGGAATGAATTGGAGAAAGCTTGTGTAAATAGACAAAATGTCCGGTAGGACAAGAAGCGGGTTGAATCGGGTCTGTTGAGAGAAGACAAAAGTATAGTCCGGGCATCCGGTGGATACTGCTGCGAACTTTGGGAGGTCCTCGTGAGTTCGATTCCCGGGATTTCGCTTCGGGCTTCCTGTGGTGGTATCCGGTAGCCCTGGCCAGACGGGGAGGCGACCCAACGTCGGCCTAAAAAAAAAAAAAAAAAAAAAGAGAGAGAGAGAGAGAGAGAGAGAGGTCGCTGGAACCACCAGGGTTTACCGCACTGGGGTTTTTCACTTCCCACTTAGTGGGATTGGGATGGTGAGTCGAGCGTCCGTGTAGAGGGAAAGAAAAGTGACTGAAATGGAGAAACGGGAAAATGGGAACGCCTTCAGGGTGAAATAGGAAGAAATGGGTTGTGATAATTTGTTATAAGAGGACAAAATATCCGGAAAGTTCCAGATATATACAGTGTAGAAATTAACCTGGAGCTTTTTAAAGATTTCAATACACAAACACCAGCAACCTCTCCTGACCTTTATAAGGATAAAGACCGAGAGTTAAACTGTATTCCGACTCTTTGCGAAAGGAAAATGAAAAAGAGAAAGAAAAAGAGGAGATTAGGATAACGAAGCAGAATATCCGTTTGAGAAATGAAAGTGGCCACTGATATGAACACAAAGGTCAAATTGAGGAAGAAGAAGAATAAAAGGTATACATGATGGTGGGTTTAAAAAAAGGATCTGATAGGAGCTTATATACTGAGAAAAGGGTTAGACTCATAGAAAACGGTGGCCGGATACCAAGTGGGGGGAAAGAGACTCATAGAAAACGGTGACCGGATACCAAGTGGGGGGAAAGAGACTCATAGAAAACGGTGACCGGATACCAAGTGGGGGGAAAGAGACTCATAGAAAACGGTGGCCGGGTACCAAGTGGAGGGAAGGAAAAGCGGAGGGAAAATTGGGGAATAAAGGTAAAAAGGGAAGTAATAACACGCGGGGAAAGGAAGGGCAAATGGTTGAAAGAGTCTGGCATTTGACTTGTGAATGAAGAGGATGACGTAAAAGAAGAGGAATGAGGTATATAGGGGGGCGAGTATCCGGTATGGAAAATGGAAGAAAGGGGAAAGGGGGAGAGGGAGGGGGAAGGGGAGGGAGGGGAAGGGGAGGAGGGGGAAGGGAAGGATGAGAGAACCAGTTAAGCGAATATCAAAGGCTCTTCCCCTAAAGCTGTACTTTCTCTTTTTCTTTCTTTTCCTCTTTTTTTTTATTTATTCATTTTATTTTTTATTCTTTTTATTTTTTTTTTTTTTGAGGACACGGCAAATCAAAGATAAACATCTATCAACCATTCTGAAGGCTAAGGAAGGTTTCTTTATTCATGTGAAATTACTAAACTGCAGTTAAGGTAAATAACAAAACCTTAAATTTTTGTGACCAAAATCAAAATAGGTTCAACACAGATTAAAATCTTTTGTTAGGAATAGGCTTTCCCTCAGGTGAATAAAACCAACAAACGTTATATTTGAGTTATTACCAAAACCGCAAAGTCCATCGAAAGGACTAAGTAAGATGGCGGCTGTGTGATACGAAACCATACGTAAATGAAGAAACGAGTTGTTTGAATTAGATATTTGAAGTAAAAATAGATTAAAACGAAAACAAAACCGGAGAGAGTGAGAAATGGATATTAGGAGAGGAATGAAAGAAAGAAAATGAGAGATAAAAAGGGTGATCAGGATTGACGAAGGAGATGAGAGGCGGATAAACGAGGGAAATTGGGAAATAAAAAATGAGAAGGAAAATGGGAATAAGTAGAACAGAAAGATAATGGGATGGAAAAGATAGGGAGAGAGATTGTTAGCTATAGAGATAGGTAGACGTATATGGACAGAGATAAAGAGAAAGAGATAGAGATATATATAGAGAGAGAGAGAGATAGAGAAAGAATGGGGAGAGAGCGAGATATGGAGAAAGAGACAGGGATAGAGAGGGGAAGAGACGGGGTAGAGAGATAGAGGGGTGAGAGAGAGATGAGAGGGAAAGGGGGGGAGGGAGAGGGGGAGAAAGAGACGGGGATAGAGAGGGGGAGAGGGAGAAGAGGAGAGAGAGAGGAGGGAGAGAGAGAGAGAGGGGTGAGAGAGGAAGAGAGAGAGAGGGGGGAAAGAGAGAGAGAGGTGGGGGAAAGAGAGAGAGAGCCAGAGCCACAAAAAGTAGAAGAGATGGAAGACCATTATTGGGCAAAAGAGGAGAGAGGAGGAAGAAGATGAGGAGAAAAAGGAGGAGAAATAAATGAAGGAGGAGGAAGAGAAGTGGAGGAAGAGAAGGGGAAAAAGAGAAGAGTGAGAAAGAGAAGAGGGAGGAAGAAAAGGAGAGGAAGAAAAGAAGGAGGAAGAAAAGGAGGAAGATGAAAAGGAAGAGAAAGAGAAGGAGGAGGAAGATAATGAAAAGGAATGAAAGGAGGAAAAGAAGAAAAAAGGAAGACAAGGAAAAGAAGGTAAAGGAAGAGAAGGAGAAGGAAGAAATGAAGGAAGAAGAGTAGGAGGAGGAGGAAGGAATAGAGATGAAATTAAATGGATTGAGTAAAAGGAAGAAGTGAATAATAGCAGGAGAAAGAGAAAAAAATGTGAGAGATAGACATGACAATGGAAGGAGAAGGAAGACAAATAAAGAGAAAATGAAAAAGAGAAACAAAAAAAAAACGAAATAAAGATACGAAGGATGTGAGTGGATGGAGGGGGGAGGGGGAGGGAAGGAGGAGGAGGAGGGGGAGATGGAGGGGGGAGGGGGAGAAGGGGGGGAAAGCGTAGCCCGTGTGTGCTGCTGGGCAAGATTTACAACCCTTCTAGAAAGGCCTCGGACGATGAAAACTAGAAAACTAGAATTTCTTCGATTTTTACCGAAAGTGATCGGATTTTAACCATTTCGTTTCGTTCACGTTCGACAGGGGGGACGTTTGTGTTCTTTATTCTGGTTGGGTTTCGCCACGTGATTTTATTCATGTACGGAAAATCACATCTATATTTACCGGATGTTGAACAGAATTGATTGTGTTTTGCAATATTTCTTAGAGTCAATATTTTCAGTTCGAAGCTTTAAGAAGCATTTAGACAAACACCTAAGCAAGATGCTGTAAAGATTATCATTAATTTTCATTATTTGTTTATTTGTTTTGTTATCATTTGTCTGTTTATTATTATTTGCTTGATTCTCATTTATTATTAGTTATTTGTCATCTTATTATTATTTACTATTTACCTGTTTGTTTATTATTTAACTATACCTATGCATTTATTTATTTTATTTATTATTATTTACATTATTATATTCTTATTTATGTATTCATTCATTCATTTATTATTATATTTTTTTCGCATCCGACCTAGATACGGACCAAAAGGTCTCCTGTCGGCATGCTCCGCCTTTGTAATCCTTTGTAATATATTCCGTTGAATTCATGAATTGTCAAAAGTTTTCGTTCAAGGAAATAATTTCGTCTTTCGGCAAAAGCAAAACAAAACAAAAATAAAACAAAATTATATGAAATGAACTAAAAATGAATAAATAAAATTAAGATAAAATGAAAAAGAATATAACGTCAAATGAAATCATATCAAATCAGATAATAAATAAAAACAAGATAAGATAAAATTTAATTCACTCCAATACAATACAATATTATCCAATATGCAATACACTAAATTACACTACAATACAATATAATTCAATACAATGGAATAAAAAATAATACAATATATAATACATTAGATTACATTACAGTACAATATGTAATACAAAATAATATATGATACATTAAATTGCACTACAAGACAATATGTAATACATTAAACTATAATACAACACAATACAATACAATTCTATAGAGACCCTTTTTAGAAAACTCGCGGATTAACTCTAATGCTAAAATTAACGACTTTATTCATTCACCCTCGAACTGCCGCCTGGCGATTTTATTCAGCAGAATAGAGACGACCACGCCCACGTCCACCCCCGCGTCCACGCCCACGCCTTCTATGTGTAGTCAAAATTTTTAAACTCAACGTTTTGACTATTCTTGATTAAAGCCCTTTGGAAATGTCCCTCGTCATCGTGAAGATGTCTAAGACTTTTTCGTAACTTTGTTCCCAGGAAGTCTTAGCTATGGGATAGTGGACGTAGATGAAGACATCTTCACCTGTTCTCGCTGAACTCTTCGAAAGAGAAGAAGAAGAAGAAGAAGAAGAAAAAGAAGGAGTAGGAGGAAAAGAAAGAACAGGAAAAACAGGATGAGGAAGTAGAGGAAGGAGGAGGAAGATGAAGAGAAATATGAAGAAGATGAAGTGGAATATAAAGAGGAAGAAGAAAGATAGAAGTTGAAGAAAAAAGGTCGAAGAAAAAGAAAGATCAAAGAAGAAAATAAGAAAGATCGAGGAAAAAGAAGAAGAAAGATTGAAGAAGAAGAAGAAAAAGAAGAAGAAGAAGAAGAAGAAGAAGAAGAAGAAGAAGAAGAAGAAGAAGAAGAAGAAGAAGAAGAAGAAGAAGAAGAAGAAGAAGAAAAAGAAGAAGAAGAAGAAGAAGAAAAGGAAGGGAAGAACCATCACTACAACTACCACTACCACCACCACAACTACCACCACAACCACCACCACAACCACATCCACCACTACCACCACAATCACCACCACCACAATCACTGACCACATCATCACCTTTTCCTTTTGAGCTTTCTCCAATTTTTTTTCTTCACGTAGCAAGACGCTCTCCGGAGACCTTCCGGGTCTCCCGAAGAACGCGGGACTCAAAGAATATTTGAAATTCTCCCATTCGCTCAGCATGTTTGTCCACCAGCAGTCGTAAATCCTGGGCCCCCCACCGCCAACCCCACGGGATCAACACGTTGGACTGTATTTCTTTACACGAGAAATCTACAGTGGAGACTACATGTTCAATATCATGGTGACCTCCACAATGGTACAACAGCGAGCAGAAATTTTGACCTACGTTGCAGTTGTCACAACGTCAATTAATTTTTCGTTTATTTGTTTGTTTATTTATCTATTTGTTCGTTCATTTATTTATTTACTTATTTATTTATTTTATAAGTGGGTAGTAGCTTCAGAGGGATCAGTTTGTTAAGTATAATTGGGAAGGCTAATGAGAGGGTTTAGCTTGAGAGGATTAGGAGAGTACAGAGGGAGTAATTGGTGAGGAACAGTGTGGGCTTAGGAAAGGTAGGCGTTGCTTGGATCAGATTATTGTGGCAAGGCAGATATATGAGAAAGCTTCAAGAAAAGATAAGGATTTTATTTTTTTTTGGGGGGAGCCTTGATGGTTTTGGAAAAGGCTTATGACAGGGAAGACAGGGAGGCATTGTGGGAAGTTTTGCAGATATATAGAATAGGAGGAAAGATGTTAAGAGCAGTCAAGAGTTTTTATGAGAGTAGTAGAGCCTGTGATAGAATTAGAGATGGAGAGAGCGAGTGGTTTAAGTTAAAGGTGTGACTTCGGCACGGATGTGTCTTGTCGCCATGGCTGTTCAATGTGTACATGGATTGGGTGGTGCGAGAAGTAAACGCAATGGTAATGGGCCGAGGACTAGAGATGGTTAAAGAAAAAGGGGAAAATGGGAGATAAGCCAGTTGTTGTTTGCTGACGACACTCTGGTTATAGCAGGATCAGTGGAGGGATTAAGGAAGTTAGCGACAGAATTTGGGAAGGTGTGCGAAAGAAGGTTGTTTGAGATAAATGTGGGTAAAAGTAAATTGATGAAATGTACAAGGGAAAAGGATGGCATCAAGTTGAAAGTGAGTATTAAAGGAGCATAGCTGGAGGAAGTGGATAGCTTTAGATACTTGGGTGCGAATGTAGCGGGAAAGGGGGAATGGAGGTGGAGGTAGAATGTAGATTGAGAGAAGCACGTAAATGTCTTGGTGGATTAAAAAATCCAATGAGAAATAGACATTTGGAAATTAATGCAAAGAGGAGATTGTACCGACAGCACTGTATGGGGCAGAAACATGGAACATAGGAGAGAAAGACTTTAAATGTGTTTGAGATTAAATTTCTGAGAAGTATGGTAGGGGTTACTAGGCTGGATAGAGTGAGAAACCAGGGGGTGAGGAGGATAGCGGGAGTAGAAAGGAAGTTTGGAGATAGTGTGGATGAAAGAAGGTTAGGATGGTTTGGACACATAGAAAGAATGAGTGAATAAAGATTAGTAAAAGAAGTGTGGAAGGCAGAGGTGGTTGGAGTGAATATGAGGGGGCGACCAAGGATGAGATGGATGGATGGGGTAAAAGGGGTATTAGGAAAGAGGGAATGTCTGTTGAGGAAGGAAGGGAGAAGACAAAAGATAGTGGAGAGTGGAGAATGGTTGTGTATGGATGATGCTGTGATGCATGGAAGGGAGTGGGTGGGGGATGGAGGGGGGTAAGGGAGTATGTATGAATGATATTTTGACGCAGCCCGAAAGGATTTCTCCCCGTCTTCTCTTTTTCTGCATGAGGAGACGGAAAAGGGGGTCGCCGATTAAATGAAGCGGCCTTCCTGTGGATGTCCTGTGTCTTGCTGCATTGCTTCTGACCCAGAGCAATAGACGAGATGCAGGGATGACCCGTCATCCAGGAGGAGCCAAGAAAAGATGGGAGGGAGAGTAGGTGGATAGTAGTGGAGTGTGTGGAAGTGGAATTTTGCCTTTTGACTTTACCTATCCCCCTTCTAAAGTGGAAAAGCCCTTGTTATATCTACGTATGATATTTACTTATTTATCTGTTTATTTTGCCAAGTACGTGATATATTTTCCTATTTAGTATTTACATTAGAGCTTGGTAATTTTCTTGAATAGATAAGGGTCAGGCAAATTTCTTCTTCTTCTTCTTCTTCTTCTTCTTCTTCTTCTTCTTCTTCTTCTTCTTCTTCTTCTTCTTCTTCTTCTTCTTCTTCTTCTTCTTCTTCTAATTAATTGACAATCACATGGATGACATGAAAAAATATGTTTCTATTCCCTTGTTCATTGTCTCCATTAAAGAGATCAGTGACCGCATTACTTGTTCGTAATTAACAACAAGCCTTTACAAAACCCTCATTCCATCTCAGTTAAGATTCAGTAGTGTACTAAATTTTAATGTTCCAGTTTTGTTTATATATTTATATATTTATTTTACATTTCTTAATAATGCTAGATCTATTTATCAGTATATATTTATTAATTATTGAATTTAGCATACCTACATTTATATGGAACTGTTACCGGAAGCATCATCTTTGTTCTAGGCACTTAGGTATCTGAACCATACCCTTGGTCCAACTCGCTGGCGCATAAGCTCAAACTGCCATCGCCCTGAGCTCCACCACATAAGCAAAGAAATCTAAAATGATTTTTAGAGAAGACACAATGAGACACAGGCACGATACAAAGAAAACAAACAAAATTAGAGATCACAAAAAAAAGTTAAAAAAGAAAAAGTCAATTGAAGATTCGCTCAAACAAGACAGAATTTTCAACTTGTATTTAGATAGAGTCGCTTATGTTAGTGGTTGATAAATGGTTAGATGTTAAGGCTAGTGGTAAATATAGTGTATATACATGTCACTGGTGATACAATAAAGGCACACACACACACACACACACACACACACACACACACACACACACACACACACACACACACACACACACACACACACACACACACACACACACACACACACACACACACACACACATATATATATATATATATATATATATATATATATATATATATATATATATATATATATATATATAAACACATACATAGAGAAGCAGAAATAAGCACAGGTGTCCAAAGTTGATCTATTTAGTTACTGACATTAGATAACTGGGATATATGTAAACATTGAACATCAGTTGTTCCACAAGTTTTAGTTCAGATTTATATTGAAAATATTATGTTTATCGTAAACCTAGGGACGTCGGATGGCATAAAAGAATCCACGCTTTGAGTCTCTCATTTTACACGTATGTGATTCGCCATGGTCTTTGGATCACGTGTTGGACTCGTGATCGACAGCTATTTCCCTCCCGGAAGAGAGCTCAGAGGTCGTATATGACCGATATATGGGTAATGTTGTGACCTTACACTCACACACAGACCCAACTCCTCGCCCACGAGAGTTGGAGTAACGATCCGCAGCGTAGAGATACCGAAATTATTTCAGCCCTGGGCGGGATTCGAACTCGGACCGCCGTAGTGGTGGCCGCAAATGCTACCATTGAGTCATCAAGTCGTGTGTGTGTGTGTGTGTGTGTGTGTGTGTGTGTGTGTGTGTGTGTGTGTGTGTGTGTGTGTGTGTGTGTGTGTGTGTATGTGTGTGCGTGTGTGTGTGTGTGTGTGTGTTTACCTAGTTGTATTTACCTAGTTGTATTTTACGGGAAGGGGAGCTATGCTCGTGATGTCCCGTCTTCATATCTCATTTTATCTAAACTGTGTGTGTGTGTGTGTGTGTGTGTGTGTGTGTGTGTGTGTGTGTGTGTGTGTGTGTGTGTTTGTATGTTTGTGTATATGACAATGAAGATTTTTAGAAATGCAATCGCACTCTCTCCACTTGGCCATAAACATCGAAAGAAAAAGAGCAAACGATGTGGGCTGCAAATGTTTTCTAACTTTTTGAAATTGGTACGAAACTCATAGAAACTTTTCATAGTAATTAGGAGACTGGACTTGCCAAGCCCTTGTCAGAATGCTGTGATTGGCAAGAATGAACGAATATTTTGCAAAAAAAATTAAACTTCCCATCTACGAATAATTTTGTTGATATCATTTCACAACACATTGCGTTCCCTTTCACGATTAAAATCGTGTGGCGAATGAAAGAGTCAATATACAAATGATTATTAGGAATCGAACACTTGTTTCAAATTGTTTCGTTCCTTTTCGTAGCTCTAGACCAGCGTTTCTCAGCCTTTTTACCCTTGCGTAACCTTTAAAATAAATTGCAGGTCTCAAGGAACCCCTGCGCAAAAAAACAAACAAACAAACATATACCATATCTTTCTCATTTCATTTTCATCGTAGTAATAGGTTAGATAGGATGATGTCTATATTACATTATTACAATAACCAAGAATACGTCGTGCGTGTTTAGATATATTACGTATATGAAATTAAATAAAAAATCAAAAGTGCATTTGCTTATCTCATTTGTTCCCGCGGAACCCTTAGGGACCTTTTGCGGAACCTTAGGGACCTTTTGCGGAACCTTAGGGTTCCGGGGAACCCTGTTTGAGAAACGATGCTTTAGCGTGTTCAACAATCTTCCATTGGCTATTGCAGACTTAGCAAAAGAGGCGCATTACTTCTCATTTCTCATTTCAAGCTCAATAGACGAATTTCATCACCTTTTATAGACGATTTAAGGCTTAAGAGATACTTAAAAATTGATAAGGGAAACGTATAGGGAAGGTCATAATTTTTCATAGACTATTTGAAATTTAATAGATATTTGAGAATGGATAAAACAAGTACTGTATATAGACAAGGGTATTATTTTTCATTAACCAATTTAAGGTTAAGCCTTTCGACTTGTCATCATTCTAGCTGTTTTGCTCAGATAAAAACCTGCACTCTGTAGCGGAGAGGTGTCCTGTTCTTCATTACCTACCGGACGGTTGTCGGGTTGTTGTTGTACTCTTCTTAGCTTTGAGATACGGTGATATTAATGTCCATGATGGTGGTGGTGGTGGTGATGATAGTAGTGGTAGTGGTGGTGATATTGGTGGTGACGGTGGTAGTAGTAGTGGTGGTGGTGATGGTGATAGTGGTGGTGATGATGATGATAATGAGGACTAATAACGATGATGATGATAACGATGAAAGTGATGATGATGATAATGATGACGACGACTAATAACGATGACGGTGATGTTGATGGTGGTTGTGGCTGCGGTGGTGTTGGTGATGATGTTCCTGATGATAATGATAATGACAATGACATTCTGAAATACAAAACCACATGTTATCAATAACGAACTA
This sequence comes from Oratosquilla oratoria, assembly GCF_046742065.1. Classification (NCBI taxonomy): domain Eukaryota; kingdom Metazoa; phylum Arthropoda; class Malacostraca; order Stomatopoda; family Squillidae; genus Oratosquilla; species Oratosquilla oratoria. Next base: position 6,426,294 of record NC_134800.1, on the reverse strand, counting down.
TAATACAAAATTACATCTGTGAATGCTCCTATTACTTTAAACACATCTTTCCTTTTCAAAGGAGATTTTTAGATAATCCTCGATTCAAAACTGTGCTATTAAATCATTGCCTACAACATGTTTTCCTATTATTATGCCTGCCGCTAAACAATTTTATCTACCTAGAAGTCAAATGTCCGTCGCCATTGTCCGCCAGCCAATTGTCCGTCGCTCAAATGTCTGCCTGCCAAAAGTCTATTGGCCAAATGTCCGCTTGGCCAAACGTTCGTTGGCCAATTGTCCGTCGGTCAAATATCCCTTTGACCAAATGTCCGTCGGCCATATGTCCGCTCGACCATATATCCGTTCCCCAATTTTCAGTCGGTCACATGTCCGGTCAAATGTCCGTAGGCCTATTGTTCGGCCGATTGTCCGTCGGTCAAATGTCCGTCGGCTAAATGTCCGATGGTCATATGTTTGCTCGGCCAAATGTCCGTTGCTCAATTGTTTGTCGGTCAAATATCCGGCGGCCAAATGTACACTGGCCAAATGTCCGCTCGGCCAAACATCCGTTGGCCAATTGTCCGTCGGTCAAATGCCCCTTTGATCTAATGTCCGTCGTTCATATGTCCGCTCGACCAAATATCCGTTAGCCAATTGTCCTTTAGTCAGATGCCCGTCCAAATGTCCGTAGGCCTATTGTCCTTCGTCCAGTTGTCCTTTTGTCAAATGTCTGTTGGCTAATTGTCCGTTGATGAAATGTCCGTTGGTCATGTGTACTCTTGGCCAAATGTCCGTCGGCCAATTGTCCGTTGGTCAAATGTCCGACGACCAAATATCCGTCGGCCAACTGTCCGTTAGTCAAATCTCCGACGACCAAATATCCGTCGGTCATCCGCCTGGACGCGGAGAAAGACTTGGAAGCCAAAGAGGTACCACTTGACTGGATTTCATGTTTATTTTTCCAATTCGCCAGGAAAGATAAACTAAGAAAATAGAGCGCTTTCGTATGTTTACATATCAGTGCTACCACGAAAAGCTCTCTCCTTTGTTAGTTTATCTCTGTATGAAAGTGGCAGTTGCCGATAAGTCTATCGAAATAAACACAAAATGTGAGGACGGACGGAGCCTTTATTGTATTAGTATAACATGTTGCTTGTTACAGCTTTTTCAAGTAAACGTCCTACTAATACAATAAAGGCTCCGTCCTCACATAGTGTTTATTTCGATATTTCAACTTTCCTGGTGGCTACGCCCGTATTTACGAGGACGTGTTTAAAGTGTTTTTTCGTACATATACATACACACACAGTGCATATATGTATATGTACATGCACATACTTCTTATTCTTCATTGTTGACCTCAGTATAATGACTATCACAATTATCAATACTTTTTCGTATGAATGTTGATTTTGCTATAATGAAGTCCATAATTAATTTTCTCTTTGTTTTCTCTTAGGTCTTTTGTGCTAATTATGTTGATGATTTTAATTATTGTTTTTTTTTCTGATATTTTGTATCATGTTATTTCAAATGATACCTTTCAGCTTATTACTAAAGGATTTAATACAGCTAAAGTAAATCTATGTGATTTTGATTTAATATTTCAAGTAGTAAGATTAACAGAAATAATAGTTAATACATGGTGATGTATATATATACATATACATATACACACACACTCACACTAAGTAATCACCAAAAGTAGTTGCTCTACCTATGAAAACCCTATCTTTGTTCCGAGTTTAAACTCTGAATCAATCACAATCCTCTACCGTTAACCAGAATAAAATTTGTAAAGTACATAACGAGATGTAAGGGACCTTGTTCAATTGAAACTTTCATCACTAATCACAACTCAAGCGGAGATTTGGAATTCGACGTTTTTGGCTCTCTTCTCGATTGCCTTTCAACTGAGGTCCTTTCTAAATTCGAAAGTGATTATAGTCATTATTTTCCCCCAATAAGGAAAAGCATTGCGGAGGAGAAAAGTGACCCGGGAAGAAATATAGGAGAAAAGTTTGAGTCAAGACATTGTTGTTGAACTCAATTTTCTTAGATCAGGAATGAACTCATCTGGAATAAAGGATAAGAAATGGACTTTACCAAAATATATTGTCAACAAGAATCCTTTAGGTACGTACCGTACCAAGATGTAGATCGATAAATAAATAAACGGGTAAGTTGATAAGAATAAGAATTGAGTAGATAAGTAGATTGATTACACCAACATAGATAATTAACAGATCTCTCGGTACATTAACATAGATTCATAAAAAGATCAATCAATGTATATCCGTAAATACAAAAAGAACTGATGAGAAGACAAACAAATAAATTACCCTTGGACACTCCATTTGGATCAATACCCAGCGTTTTTTTTTTTTTTTTTTTATCATTTGTCTGTCTGATTTTCATTTATTATTAGTTATATGTCAATTTATTATTATTTACTATTTACCTGTTTGTTTATTATTTAACTATAACTATGCATTTATGTGTTTTATTTATTGTTTACATTATTATAGTTTTTATTTATCATCTTATTATTATTATGATTATTTTCGCATCCTACCTAGATATGGACCAAAAGGTCTCCTGTCGGCATGCTCCGCCTTTATAATCCTTTGTGACTGAATGAAATTGTGTGTGTTTATTGCTAGAACAAAATGAATATGATGTTCTACAATGGCGAAGATGTATAAAGCTCTTGAAGACGCTATAATTATATTGCTTCCTTTATGGACCATTGCAAAGTTCGGGCAGTTTCGACGCTTCATTCCAGAGCCTTCCAGACCATTGGGTCCAGGGTGACGCATGTATAAGGTGCCCCCACCAAACCCGCCTCCCAGCCGGACTTCGTACGATATCCCCCACCTCCCCCCCGGTCTTCGAACTCTCTCGGTGAAACTTTGGTCATTACTTCTCCGAGCTGATGCTATACGAACTACCTGCCACTTCGGAGATATCTCTGCTATTTTGGGGGATTTAGGGTCTATATGTGATCACAGAAACAAAACTTAGAAATGTTTGATTTTTTTTTCTCCCCAAAACGCCTTTTTTTAATTTATTTATTAATCTATTTTTCATTGTATTATATTTTATTTATTATTGTATCTATCTATTTATTTGTTTTTTATCTTATCATTATTTTCATCATTATTATTTTTATTTATCTAGTGCATTTTATTTATTTATTTATTATTATTATTATTATTATTATCTATTTTTTTTTTTTTTTTTTTTTTTTTTTTTTGCTGATCAAAGTCCTCTTCTTTTTCCCAAAGACTTTCGTCCAAATTCCTTTAATCCTCATTCTCTTCTCCTGTTGGAACAAATCTTCTGGAACGAATAATTACGTTTATAGTCCATTTCCTTAACCTTGATCCCCTCTCCTGCATTTGATCCTATCGAGTTTAGAGCTGCCGACAATGATCTCCTTTATCAAGGCATATTATCTCCCTCGTGCCTTCATTTGACCAAAGAAAATTGCCTTATTGGCTTCGTGCTTTCGTAAACGAACGATCCTGTCTTCAAAGAGTTTTATAGAGGGAGAACAAAAACAGGAGATGTAAGGGGAGATCAGGAACATGGGGAAGATAATTTGGAGAAGAGGAATTAGAGGAAGAAACGAAGGAAGAAGGCAAGGGACAGAAGACTCAGGAGGCGTAGAGGGACAAAGAGAAAGATGAAGAGGAATAGGAAAAGAATTGTCCACAAGAAAAGGCGAGGGAGAAAGGGGAAGAGAGAGGTAAGGAGGATTGGGAAGTGGAGGAGATGGAGGAGACGTGGAGAGACTAAGAGGAAGGTGAAGAGAATTGGAGAGAAAGGGGATCAAGAGCAAATAAAGAGAAAGAGAAAGAGGAGTAGGAAAATGAAGAGAGGAACAAAAAGAAGACATTATTATATCGAGAAATTGGGGAAGAAGAGGAATGTGTTTGAACTCAGAGGAAGGTGAAAAGGAAAAAGAAGAAGAAAGAGGAAAAGGAAGAGGAAGAGGAGATCTAAACAAAGAAAAATATAAAATCCAGAAACGAAGAAGAGTAAGAATGGAAAGAGGAAGAGACTATTTGCGTGATTATTCGGTTCTAGTCTGAAGTTTGAGATACGTAATACACTTCTAGTTCTTTTATTTTATTTGTGTTTTATTTGTGTTTCATTCGTTTATTTTATTTATTTTGTTTATTTGTTTTTATTTGTGTTTTGGTGGTTTCCAGCTTGCTTGGCCATACGGTTGTCACCAATGTGATGAAGAGGTTTCCAGAACCCCAATGCAACCTTACACGATCCTTCCAGAATAGCTTCAAAATCACATATGATCGCTGGCCAAGCGGATTAAAGCGTCGCTACCTGAGGCTGAGGTTGAGGTAACGATATATTATTCCTCGACACCAGCGAGTTGGACCAAGGGTATAGTTCATTAAATTACACACTACAAAATCCTCTGTAAGGGGCACAGTCCTAGACTCCTGATAGGGGGGAGTTTTGCGACGTTGAACTGATCATCATCATATATTCATTCATGTCTATGTTCCCTTATAAGGAGGAAAGGGATTTTTGGTGTATGTATACACATATATGCATCACGTATCCAGAGAAGCATAAAGTTCTTCTGCTGAAGAAGGAAATAACCAAGAACTTGTTTACCAATAGAGTGGTTAAAGAATGAAATGGACTTGGCAAACATATAGTGAGTGCTGAAACTATTGGTTGTTTCAAAAGAAAATTAGATAACTTCATGGTTGGGAATGATAGGCAATAACGGACGTGGAACTATCTAGTGTAGGACCTATGGTCTCTTGCAGTCTCCTCCATTCTTATGTTCTTGTGTTCGGGGGAGTACTTGTGGACTCGAATCGAACTTTGATTGATGGTTTTCTTAGGGCGACGCTAATGTCCTCGACCATTTTCGAAATGGTATTCCTTAAAAACGATCTCAGGGTTCTTCTCGTGCGTTTCCACTTGAGGTTGTTGTGTTTTTATCCGTACATCTCCTCATAGTGCCACTCGTTCTGAAGATGGTAGAATAGCCTTTATTCAAGATGGCCCCAGAGGTCATGACAATGCATAAGATGTTGTGTTGGGGTTCTCCGATAGGACACATTTATAACTATTTATACACCAAAAATATATCTTCTCCTCTATAAATGTGATAGCCAAGGCATAACCACTGTCCCAACTCATCCCACAATCATCTAGATAAAAAAAAAAGTAACCCTTACTTCTTGCAGAGGTAAGATGAAAAATGTTCAAAATTTCTTCAAGAGTAAAATTTTGACTTTGGAAAAAAAAAATCAAGTAAAATATGAAACACATCCTGGTTTCCAGATTTTTTTATAGGTGATAACATAGCCTTTGTGGTATAGAACGAAAATTAAATTAGGTTACTGTGACTAAGGATTTGCTGGTAAAGGGGAAATTATCTTCCTGTTGATATCCTTTGTTGACTCGACGGATATAAACGTAGTCATCTGTGAACTAATAAATAAACAAGATTCACATTGCAACGCTCGGGTAACCCTGAGGAAGAGTACAGGGTTACACAGTTACATTGTCAGTACATAGCTATACCACATATGTACAAATATGCATACATAAAAACGTACCTGTGTGTGTGTGTGTGTGTGTATGTGTGTGTGTGTGTGTGTGTGCCTGTGTTTGTGTGTGTGAATGTGTATTTACTTAGTTATATTTACCTAGTTGTACCTTACGGTAATGGGAGCTGTGTGCGTGGTGTCCCGTCTTTGTATCTCACAGTGTCTAGTTTGCTCTTAAATTCGTGTATGGTTTTTGCACACACTAATGTTTCGTCCAGAGTTGTATTTACCTGTTCCAGAGTTGTGTGTGTGTGTGTGTGTGTGTGTGTGTGTGTGTTTGTGTGTATCATTTACACAGCGATTTCCAGATCAAGCGATAACCGGCCCACCAACAGTTCTGTTGTATTTTTCTCTCGCAAATATATATGATTGCAATACGCACCCGCTTTTATTCCTACATACTTTGGTCATGTAATCAGTGTTCAGAGCGTGCAATTGCATTTTCCCCAATGTAAAAAAGAAAAACAAAAAAGTAAAAATAAGAACAAAAGTGTAAAACAAGAATAAGAAAGAAACAGGCATGAACGTGTCTTGAACACAAATAAAATTTCCTGTTTCTTTCGTTAATAACCTTATCGGTTTTAATTTTGTCCTATTCTTGCTTTTCGTTACTTCTTTTCTTATTGTTTTCCCTACTCCTTCTTTCTCCCATACCTTTACATCATATACTTTTCTCGTTTTCCTTTCTCCTTAACTTTCATTTCCCTTCTCGTCCTTACCCACTTCTGTCTAGTTTCATCCTTCCTTCCCTTCCTCCTTTCCCTTCTTTGATTCTTCCTACTTTCCTTCCTCTTTATCTTCTATTTCCTTCCCTTTCCTCTTTCCTTCTTTTACCCATTCCTTACAACTTTCTGCACCCTCTCACTCCCCCTTTCCTTATTTCCTTTCTTCCTTCCTTCCTTCCTTCATTCATTCACTCATTCTTTCCCACCTTCCTTAATTCCTTCCTTCCTTATTTCTTTTTTTCATCCTGTCTTCCTTTACTTGTTTATTTATATCTTCCTTTTTCTTCCTCCTATCCTCCCTTCCCTTTCTTCCCCCCTTTCCTCCCTTCTTCCCTTCCTCCTTTCCTTCCTACCCTTCCTCCTTTCCTTCCTGTCCTTCCTTCCTCCCTCCTTTCCTTCCTGCCCTTCCTCCCTTCCTTTCCTCCCTCCCTCCTTTTCTTCCTTCCCTTCCTCTCTTCCTTCCTCCTTCCCTCCCTTCCTGCTTCCCTCCCTTCCTCTCTTCCTTCCTCCTTCCCTCCCTTCCTCCTTCCCTCCCTTCTTCCCTTCCTCCCTTCCCTTTTTCTCTTTCTGGCTTCCTTTCTTTCCTTCCTCATTTCCCCCCTTCCTCCATTCCCTCCTTCCCTCCCTTCCTTTCCTCCCTCCCTCCTTCTCTCCCTCCCTCCTTCCCTTCCTCTTTTCCTCCCCTCCTCTCTTCCTCCTCCCCTCCCTCCCCCTCATTTCCTCCCTCCCTCCTTCTCTCCCTCCCTCTTTCCCTTCCTCCTTTCCTCCTCTCCTCTCTTCCTCCTTCCCTCCCTCCCACCCTTCCCCTCCTCCTCCCTTCCTCTCTTCCTCCTCATGGGGGTGGGGGGCATAAGGCGACAACGGGCCTCTCCTCTTTATGGTTAGTCACAGGCCCTGATGTGCGAAAATGGAACTACGACCAATAAAAGTGAGATAGGACCAAAGAGAAGAGGGTGGGGAGGAAAGGCAGGACGTGAAAGAAGAAGAGGAGGAGGAGAAAGAGGAGGAGGAGGAAGAGGAAGAAGAATACAGGGAAGACAAGAGGGAGAAGAGGGGGAAGAGAATAAAGAGGAGGAGGAGGAAGATGAGAGGGAAGACGAAGAGGAGAAGAAGAGGAGGAAGAGAATAAGGAGGAGGAGGAGGAAGAGGAGGATACAAAGAAGTAGGAGAAGACGAAGCAAAGTAGAAGAGGACGAGGAGAAGAGAGTGTTGAGGAGGAAGACGAGGAGGAGAAGTGAAGGAAGAAAGATGGAGGAAAGGAGTGAATGGAAGTGAGGAGAAGAACAGAACGCACATGAAGAGAGAACACAAAGGAGGAGGAGGAGGAGGAGGAGGAGGAAGAGGAAGAGAAGGAAGAGGAGGAGAGGGAGAAAGAGAAGAAAGAGGAGGGGGAGGAGGAGGAGGTGGAGAAATAGAAAGAGGAGGAGAAGGAGGAAGAGGAGGAGGAGAAAAGAGAGAATAGAAGGGAAGGACCAAATAACGCATATGGTGAGAAGAACAGGACGCAGAGGAGAAGAGAGGAAGAGGAGGAGGAGGAGGAGGAGGAGAGAATGTGTAGAAAGAGGAGGTGCGAATGTAGAAAGAGAAGCATGAGAACGATGAAGGAAGCAGAAGAAAATGAATAATAGAAAATAAAAGAAAATTACAAATATTGTTGGCCATCATAATCAACATCA
>NC_134800.1:6410814-6413314 GCF_046742065.1 Oratosquilla oratoria | reverse complement strand
TTCTTAACTATCCTCTTCTTCATATTCCTCTTCTTCCTCCTTTACTCTCCATCATCCTCACCCGTAATCCTCCTTCTCCTCCTCCTCTTCCTCCTCCTCTCCCTCTTCCTCCTCTTCACTCTTCTTGTCTTCTTACCCATCCTCTTCTTCATCCTCCTATTCTTCTTCATTAACTCCCCCATCATAATCCTCGTCATCCTCTTCTCCTCCTCCTCCTCCTCCTCTCCTTCTCCCTCCTCCTCGTTCTTCCTCTCCTCGTACCCATCATCCTCTTCATCCTCCTATTCTTCTTCGTTTACTTCCACATCCTCCTCCTCTTCCTCCTCCTCCTCCTCCTCCTCCTCCTCCTCTCCTTCTCCCTCCTCCTCGTTCTTCCTCTCTTCGTACCCATCCTCCTCTTCCTTTACTTCCACATCTTCCACCTTGTACGCCTCTTCTTTCTCCTACTCCTCATTTTTCCCCGTTTTCTTCCCCGTTTTCTTTGCCCGTAAAATTTCGGTACATTTTTTTCTTAAAGAATGGTTATATATTCCTCGCTCTCTTTTCTTTTGTTCTTCCTCCCTTTCTCTCTTTTTTTCTCTTCCTACTCCTCCCTCTTCCTCTCCCTCTCTTGCTCACTCTCTCTCTTCCTCTCCCATCCCCTCTCCCTGTCCCTCCCACTCTCTCACTTTCTATTCCAATCCTTTTTCTTCCTCATCCCTATCCCTCTCTCTCTCTCTCTCTCTCTCTCTCTCTCTCTCTCTCTCTCTCTCTCTCTCTCTCTCTCTCTCTCTCTCTCTCTCTCTCTCTCTCTCTCTCTCTCTCTCTCTCTCTCTCTCTCTCTCTCTCTCTCTCTCTCTCTCTCTCTCTCTCTCTCTCTCTCTCACCTCTCTCTCTCTCTCTCGTGTTTTCTTGGATCTGAGTCTTCATTAATCTCCTTAATCTTATTTCTTTGTCATTTCCCTCCTCTACCACCTCCTCTTCCTCCTCCTCCTCCTCCTCCTCCTCCTCCTTCTTCTTCTTCTCTTCAGTCTCATTTGCCTCCTTCCCCTCCTCGGCCACCTCCTCTAAACCTCCTCTTTCTCGTCCTCCTCCTCATTTCCTCCTCCTCCTCCTTTTCCTCCTCCTCTTCCTCCTCCTTCTTCTTCTTCTTCTCCTCCTCCTCAGTTTCCTTTGCCTCCTCCTCCTCCACCACCTCCTCTACCACCTCCTCTTTCTCCTCCTCCTCCTTTTCCTCCTCCTCCTTCTCCTTTTTCTTCTTCTTCTCCTCAGTTTCCTTTGCCTTCTCCTCCTCCACCACCTCCTCTACAGCTCCTTTTTCTCCTCCTCCTCCTCCTCCTCCTCCTCCTCCTTCTTCTTCTTCTTCTCCTCAGTCTCCTTTGCCTGCCTCTCCTCCACCACCTCCTCTACACCTCTTTCTCCTCCTCCACCTCCTCCTTTTCCCCCTCCTCCTTCATCTTCTTCTCCTCCTCAGCCTCCTTCACCTCCTCCTCCTCGACCACCTCTACCACATCCTCTTTCTCCTCCACCTCCTCCTCCTTCTCTATTTCCTCTTTCTCCTCTTCCACCTCCTCTTCTACCTCCTCCACCTCCTCTTCTTCCTCCTCCTCGTTCTCCATTTCCTCTTTCTCCTCATTCATTTCTTTATTCCCCTCTTCCACCTCCTCCTCCTCCTCCTCCTCCTCCTCCTCCTCCTCCTCCTTCTCCTCCTCTACCTTCAGCTGTCCTGTTTTTTCCTTTTCCTACACTCCATCCTCTTCTTCCTCTCTTCCCCTTTTTTCTGCTCTTCTCTCTTTTTTATTCACTTTGTCCCAATTTGTTATTCCAATTTCTCTTCCTCTCTTTTCTTTTCTTCTTTCTCCTCCTCTTCGTCCTCCTCATCTTTCCCCTTTATTCTTCTTCCTTTTCTTTTTTCCTCTTTCTCTTCCTTTGCCATTTTCTACTCTTCCATTTTGTCTACCTCTTATCTACTTTTACTATCTTTATTATCTTTCTATTTCTTCTTCTTAATTATTCTCTCTTTTCTTTTTCTTTTCTTACTCTTTCTTCTCTCTTTCTTACTCTATAGTCGTGTTCCCCCGTTTCTGCATCTGATATCGTATCTCCTCTGGGGAAATCACCACGCCACACTTAAGTCCACTAGAATCCACCCGAGTCCACCAGAGTCCACTAGAGTCCACCAGAATCCACCAGAGTTTTCTAGAATTATCTAGAATCCATCCGAGTCCACCCAAGTCCACCCGTGTCCGCCAGATTCCACCCGAGTCCACCTGAGTCCACCCGAGTCCGCCAGATTTCACCCAAGTCCACCCGAGTCCGCCAGAGTCCACCTGAGTCCACCCTAGTCCACCCGAGAGCAGCAGAACATGAGGATAAGAACACAATAACATGGGAATACGAGAACGCCAATAAGGTCTGAATTGACTCGATGGTGTAAAGTTCGCAAACTTGTGTTTGTGATATTTGTGTCTGATGGTGGTGGTGGTGGTGGTGGTGGTGGTGGTGGTGGTGGTGGTGGTGG
>NC_134800.1:6395814-6405814 GCF_046742065.1 Oratosquilla oratoria | reverse complement strand
CTCGAGCGGAGGGCGAATCAAGGAAGAAATAGAAGGCAACCCACGAGAAGAGCAGACGGGAGGGCAATAAAGCCATGCAGAGTTGCAAACGAAAGCTCTGCATACATCAATACCCACCGCTGAATTCATCCCACCTTTTTTTCCAAACGGACGCCAACAGAATACAGATTTGGCTCAGGATTGCATGTGCTGCTGGGAGAATGTTCCCTTGTGTTTTGGTGATCATGATCGGGGTCGATTCTCTTGGTGTCTGTTATATATTCTTACTTAAAGCTTCCGAAAATAAGTCGTCTATGCTGAGAACTATCCTCCTTTCCACCTCCATGTAGTCAATTTACACTTTAATGCAACAGTTGATGAAAGTCTTTCTACCACCTGTCTATTATATATTCTTACTTAAAGCTTCCGAAAAAAATCGTCTATGCTGAGAGCTATCTTCCTTTCCAACTGCACTTAGTCAATTTACACTTTAATCCAACAGTTGATGAAACAGTCTTTCTATCATCTACTGGCCTGTATAGAATCACTATTTTCTCTCTTTTCATAATCTCAATTATACGAATCAGACTTTCTATACTTAATAATCTCTCTAACGAATGCTTCCTGGCTGAGCGAGTTAGAGCGTCGCTTCTTGCGGCAGATGTCGAAGTGACGGTAGTTCTAACCTTGCCACTGGCGAGTTGGACCAAGGTCATTGTTTACTGAATTCCACGAAACAAAGTCCTCTGTTAAGGGCACCGTCCTAGCCTCCTGATAGAGGGTAGTTCGTGACGTTAAACCGAATTATTGAAGGTGTATTAGTATCTACATTCCCAAAACGGAGAACCTGCTACAGAAGCTCGCAATCTCGTAAGGATTCATGATGTACAACAATTCCTGTGTCCCCGTGTTTCTCCAACACATTACTCTGAGGTTATCTAATAATTATTCCGATTGTGCATATTCATTCCCTATCAAAGTTACGAATAGGTTTATGCTTGAGATTACACATGTATCACTACACAACGTGTTGTGTCAGTTTTAACATGTCCGATAATTAATATATTCTACTTATGTTTCTTTCTGTTTATCAGAAGAGATATCTGTATATCTCTGTTAACCATCCTAGAGCTACAGAACTTCAAAGTAAACGTATGGTAGTTGATTATAGGTACTTGAGCAATGGATAATGAAGAGTCTATGCCAGGAGCCACGTAACTGCGGCCGGAGCCGTTACCTTTGCTCTATGCCCCTGGACTGTTGGAGCAGGTCATCAATAATCATTGTTGGGAACTGCAGAGAAGCGCGGGACTCGAACCCACGACTAAGAACATGGGGAACCCGCACTGAGGAAATCAGACACTGTAATTTATTGTGACCTCAAGAACAGAAAGGGAATTAGATTTTAACAAAAGACTACTCAGTATAGAGTCTAGAAACCATCATAAATAGCATGAAAATACCTTCCTCCAGCAGTAAAATAATATATGAATAAACAAACAAATAAGTAGATAATTGAATAAATTAGTATATAAGATAATAGTTTGTAGAAATAATCGAAATCCGAAAATGTTGCATGACGTCACAACCAAAGACCAGCCAATCAGAAAAGAGGCATGACGTCACGACTGAGGACCAGCCAATCAGAACATGAGGCGACATGACGTCACAACTGAAGACCAGCCAATCAGAAGGAAAGGCTACAACAGGGAAGCAAATAAATAAATAAAAATAATTTGTTGACAACGTTCACAACGAATATCAGTCGCTTAACAGAACAAGATTAAGGACTGTTATTATTTCAAGTCACATCAACGAAAATGTGACCTCATAGACGCACATGGGTTTACCTGTCTCGTGTGCGCTGTAACCGGCAAACAAATTACTCCCGAGGCCATTGTAAACGTTCCAGAAGAACCACAAACACATAGGGAATGGTGACGTTGCATGCAACATAAACTCCCCGTTTCTCCCCTCTCTTTGCTTTATTCTTTCCAGGATGAGCACGCATGGAATTACGACTCGCGCGAGAGTGTCCACAAGGACAGAAGCGCTGGTTAACTGCGGCCCATAAAGCACAGCTCCAATTACATGTAACAAGGTTGTTTGGAGTGCCTTTGGCTGGAGAGGTGGAGGGCTTTATTCCACTCTTCTGGTGTCTGGGGTTCCTTCCAGACCCTTGGTTCTGGAAAGAGGCAATGTTCAAGACCCCTGAAGGGGGAATTGTGGCTGAGGGCCTTTCCAGACCCTTGGTTCTGGAAAGAGGCTATGTTTAAGACCCTTGAAGGAGGATTTGGCTGAGGGCTCCTTCTATTCCCCTTGGTTCTGGACAGAAGCGATGTTCAAGACCCCTGAAGAAGGCATTGTGGCTGAGGACTCCTTCCAGACCCTTGGGTCTGGAAAGAGGCGATGTTCCAGACCCTCGGTTCAGGAAAGAGGCAATGCTGCTGCCTCGAGTAGTGGTTATATGGAATTATATGGTGGGGTTTCCAGGGAGCCCTAGTTCCAGAGGTCTTCCAGTCTTAAAGAGAAGGCTGAGATCTCGAAGACCCGTTCCAGAGGTCTTCCAGGCTTAAAGAGAAGAATGATACTCAAGAGTCTGTCCAGATGTCTCTGGGGTAGGATTTGTTCTTTCTCTTTTGGAAACTAGACAACAACAAGGTTTCTCCGTATTTAATTAACGACGAAAAAATACTAAACACTTTAGAGTTTACTTGTTTGCAATTTACCTTGGTCTTGGATCACGTGTTGGATTCGTGATCGACAGCTATTACCCTTGCGAACGAGAGCTCAGGACTCGTATATGAGCTCAGGACTCTTATATGAGGTAATGTACTTTGTGTGTGTGTGTGTGTGTGTGTGTGTGTGTGTGTGTGTGTGTGTGTGTGTGTGTGTGTGTGTGTGTGTGTGTGTGTGTGTGTGTGTGTGTGTGTGTGTGTGTGTGTGTGTGTGTGTTTATGTTCGTGTACGTTTGTGTGTATGTGTGTGTGCAAGTGTGTGTTTGTGTGTGTGCATGCGTGTGTGTTTGCGCATGCATATGTGCGCGTGTGTGTGCGAATGCGCGCGTACGTTCGTATGTACGCACGTGTGTGTGTGTGTGTGTGCATACGTACACATACGTTTGCGTGTACTCGCCTTTGTGAATATCTGGCAACACATATTTATGATCGGCGCCAAACACGGACTGAACATATTGGTGCTGCCGAGTTCCCAATAAAACGTAGAAATTCATTGCGAACGCAAAGGGTATTCGTTAACAGCTAGGGCGTTGTTATCAACATCTATGTACTGGCATGGCCTTTGAAACTCTCGTCACAAACACATAAACATTGTGTTGATCATTCCATAACGAGGAAGCCCCGTGGCTCCATATACCCGCCCACGAAATGTGCAATAAAGTTGGCTCTGTTGTCCGTATAGTTGAGGACATATTAAACTGTCACAGACTTCCATGCAGCTGCGTTGATGGTAGCTGTCAACTTGGTTTCGTTAATGGATATGAGAAACGGTGTGTGTTTAGATGGGACACTTCCTGTCCTTCCTTGTCTATTTCTATTTCAACTTCATACACCGGCGACGTCATCGGAAGCATACTGGTCTCGTATTCGCTTAGTTGTGGGTTCGAATCCCGCACTCCTCTCCGGTTCACAGCAATGACTGTTCCTCCTTTTTTATTTCTATTTTGGCTTCATACGTTGATGTAATCGGAACCATGTTGGTCTCATATTCGCTTAGTTTTGGGTTCGAATCCCGCACTCCTCTTCGATTCTCAGCAGTGACTGCTACCTTCCCCATAAGGCAAAGGTGACGGCTTCGGCCGCAGCTACTCAGCGCCTCCTGGCGTATGATCCTCACCTGTATGCCGTTGAATATGTGCGCTCTTTCTTCTATACATAATGTACTTGTAAATGTTTACGTGTTCTAATATACTGTGATAGTTTCTGAGGAACTTAGTATTTGTATGACGTCATAACAAACAATTTTATTGTAGTGTGGTTGTGCACCTCTGCCGAAATAATAATGATAATAATAATTATTATTATTATTATTATTATTATTGTTATTATTATTGTTATTATCATTATTATTATTATTATTATTATTATCATTATTATTATTATTATTATTATCATTATTATTATTATTATTATTATTATTATTATTATTATTATTATTATTATTATTATTATTATTATTATTATTATTACTATTGTTGTTATTATTACTATTATTATTATTATTATTATTATTATTATTATTATTATTATTATTATTATTTTATTATTATTATTATCATTATTATCATTATTATCATTATTGTTATTGTTATTATTATTACTATTATTTTATTATTATTATTATTATTATTATTATTATTATTAATATTATTATTATTATCATTGTTATTATTATCATTATTATTATTATTATTATTATTATTATTATTTTATTATTATTATTATCATTATTATCATTATTATCATTATTGTTATTGTTATTATTATTACTATTATTTTATTACTTATTCATTTATTTTTATTTATTTGTTTTTTTAACAGACTTGATCAAATGCGCTTTGGTATTGAGGTATGTGATATAATCTGACTTGAGTGCTTTGAGCGATTAGAGAAATAGATCCAGTTGCAATTGCCTAGGACTCGATCCCAGCCCCCGAACAATACATACTATTATCAGACCTCAATTCCTATCCATCCTCAGAGCAGCTTTATGTTGATTAATCCCTTCAAGCTGACATTGCTCTTAATAGGCTTGATTATGGCTTTTGCCAGCCAGATGAAAAGGTCCTATTTTTTTTTTTTTTTTTTTTTTTTTTTTTTTTTTTTTTTCCCTGAGCCTGAGAACTGTAGGGTTATTACCTTCTCTGACGTTGGCTCAAACGGTAACTTGAATAATGTATTAAAGAGATTGAGCCTTCGAGTAACAGGATTACCTTTGGGTTTTTTATCATGACCCGTGATTGGGTTACATGGGAGGTGGAGTGACGTAACGTCCACGGGTTTTATTGGTTCTACGAAGACGACGTTAGGTAGATCCTCTTTAAGAAATCATCTCAGCTCGATTGGAGCTCTCAGTCACAGAGGGTCTGGTTTTATTGCAGGTAATTTCCTTCACGACTCGTCCAGGTCACGTGTCCCGGTGTCATCTCGGGTGAGGGTCGTGGAAGGACATGACACGAGACTTTGTCCCAGGTCATGCTGCCCAGGAGGACGTTTCTGACGTTTCTGACCTGGACAACCATGTTCCTGTGGAGTTCGGTTGTATTGACAAGATGCGGTGGCAGTGAGGACAACGAAAATCCGAATTAAGATGTTTTCTCTCGTTAGAATATTATGGTTAGTGGAGACAAAAGATCTGTTTATTGATGTTTATTGACAAAATGCGGTGGCAGTGAGGACAACGAAAATCCGAATTAAGATGTTTTCTCTCGTTAGAATATTATGGTTAGTGGAGACAAAAGATCCCTTTATTGATGTTTTGTCTGGTTAGGTTTCTAAGGTCAAGGGGGAATATCACGTAATGATGAAGGATTTACTATTAATGCGATGTTTATTCGTTAGATTTTCATCAGGCACATTAACGTAGATAGACTAGGAAGCTATCAACGCGGGTTATAACTCGGCCTGCAGTGGTCCGGAAGCTGGAAGTTTAGTTCCAAGTTTTATCAGGTACACAGGCCTGGTCTGTCATCTCCACCATAGAAAGTGTCAAAAAAAAAAAAAAAAGAAAAAAAAAAAACGCTTGGACCTAAGACTACAGAAGTTGGGAAAATACATGTTTAGTTTCACGCGGTTCCTTTTATACATCCGCTGTGGCGTAGTTGGTAGCGCCCTAGTCTTGTATTACATAGCCTAGGGCCCGAATTCCATAGGAAGAGTTGTTTATCCAAACTTTCAAGAAGTAAAGGACATGGAACTGCCCGGTATAGGTCTTACGGTGTCTTACAACCTCTTGAATTCTAATGTTCTTTTGTTCTTCTGTAAACAGCAAAGCATAAATATAGTAAGCCCTGGAGAAACAGAGGAGGATTTTGGTGTAGAAGGAACATAAGGTCACACATGCAAAGAATTTTAATCCCTGAGATTGACAGAAAACATAATCATATTGTGTAGAAGGAAGAAAACAAGAGATAAAGGTAGAAAGGGTAACTAAAGGGTGGCCATTCAAGATTTTGTTGAACATAAGAAATAAATGAATGAAGATGTAAAATTAAAAATTTGAAATTACTTTCTCTTATTCCTTCGTGTCAGATTCAGCTATGAGAGCTGTTTCCAAACGCTTCTTTCTTAGTTTATTGTATTCACTGATTAGCAATTCTGATTTATCCTGGTCTGTTTCATAGCTGATGATTTCTCTGCGTGAAAAGACCGCTTCACACTGAGAACATTATCATCAGTTGAAAATCCATGTGAACAAGTTGTATAGACACGGTAAAGGAAAGTCGATAGACGAAACGTCAGGAATAAAAGCTTCACCTCCAGTCCATGTTTCCTTTACCGTGTCTATACAAATTATCATCAGTAGAAGTAAGGTTGTTTGATTGGAGACTAATTCGTTTACAAATACTTTTTATTATTTCTTTTTTAATCTTTCAATGTCAAATTACCTTTGCGTTATGTATTGAGAACCTGATTGACAAACTAAGATAAATTAGACCTAAACGAATACTAGGCACTGTCGAAACATTGTTAGACAAGTCTAGATCACCGCAAGGGACCAATTCTTTTGCCGATTCAAATTCACAACAGTTGGCGGTAATCGGACCAGTTTAAAGCGAATGTTAGGTACGCACTGATGATAATGTCCTTTTGAACGTAGAAGCAACGTTCACCAATTCAGGTCTTCAGTTTTTGTGCCAGTTTGTTTCTTTGTTTGTTTGTTTGATTTTCCAATACGAACGCAAAAAGAGGGATAACAAGCCGAGGGCTTGAAGGATTCCTTCCCGTGTGTGTGTGTGTGTGTGTGTGTGTGTGTGTGTGTGTGTGTGTGTGTGTGTGTGTGTGTGTGTGTGTGTGTGTGTGTGTGTGTGTGTGTGTGTGTGTGTCTGTGTGTGTGTGTGTGTACATGTGTGTATTTGAAAACGCCATACCCATTAACCCATTCACTACCAAAAAAGTTCACATACAATTCATTAAAATAACATAGTGCCATCAAGAATGGACGTTCAATCTGAACTTCAGAGACAAGGGACAAAATGAACATCGAAACCAAACAAAGGAAATTCCTGGCTTCATCGAAACGAGATTTCCTTGTTGATTTAATCCACTTAATACCTACCATATAATTCTATTAATTTCATAAGCCCTTTCAATATCGCCAGCTTTATATCCGTTTAAGACGGACATAGGCAGGAACTTTTTTACCAACAGAGATTAACTAATGGAATAGATTTGGTGGCCATGTCGTGAGAGCTGAAATTATTGACTGTTTTAAGCGAAGAGGAAGTAATTTTATTGGTAGGGATTCCCAGGTGGTAAGGTGACGTGGAACTGCCTTGTGTAGGCCTTATGGTCTCTTGCAGTCTCTTCTATTATTATCTTCTTTTGTTCAATAAACAACCGGCTTTCTCTTAATTAGACCAAATTTCCTGTCGATGTTCATGAAATATAACAGGAATATTTACGTACTACATTCGTATGGAGACTGAGAGGGGTTTTGCCGATTAAGTCAAGCGGCCTTTGTAATTCTTTGTAATTACCACCCTCTGCAGAGTTACGGTCAACCTCTGGAAACTGATAACAACATCACTGACAGATAGGGAGATAACGCTGTGAATTGTCTCTCTCGGTCTCTATCACTCTCTCGTAAAAAGGGGCTGCAATGAAGGTCGTAAAGTAGTTGAAAGCTGAGCCCGAAAACAAAGTATTACTACGATGCAAAAGCGTATCAAAAACCATATTGGTTCGTTCGTCTACTCGGTGCATCGGGTACGGACATGTAGGGGTATTTGTATGGATGGATGGATCGATGGATGGATGGATAGTTGTATGTATGGTTGTATGTAATGTACGTATGTATGTATGTATGTATGTATGTATGTATGTATGTATGTAATGCAGGTATGTTTGTATTTGGATGGATGGATGGATGGATGGATGGATGGATAGATGTATGTATGCTTGTATGTATGTATGTACGTATGTATGTATGTATGTATGTATGTATGTATGTATGCAGGTATGTTTGTATTTGTGTAATTATGCATGTATGTATATATACGTATGTATGTGTTTGTATGTATGTATATATTTATGTATGTATGTATCCATGTATTTGTGTATGTATGTATGTATGTATGTATGCATGTATCTGTGTATGTATGTATGTCTCTAAATACGTGTAAACAAGTACGTATGCATGAGATTACATATTTCGAAAAAAAATGTAATAGGCAAAACGTCGTACAAATGAAAGCTGTACTCATATGGTGTTTAACTCGTCAGTCTTGTCGGCAACTGCTACTTTCATAAAAAAATTACATTTTTTATTCAAAGAGCAGCCTTGGTGAATATAATTTTATAAACACGCTAGCTGAACCCATTACTGTCCTACTAACTGACCCCGAAAATGTTTGTTGCAAAGCAATGTATTATTGCAAATTTCATTGTGTACAATGGCCGTTCCTACGAAAACACATTTAAGCTCTCTGTTGCATCTAAAACAATGTATAAATGATCGGGCGTGCGAATATTAATGGAATAACTAAATGCTTTCATGGACATTGGGTGGGCGGCAGTACTTTGGTTAACGGTTATTGTAGTACATGATGCTAAACTCAACCACTGTCCTTGAAGCATTTATTGATAGTACACTGTGGGATTTTTTTTTTTTTTTTTTTTTTTTTTTTTTTACACACAAGCGAAGCGACGCGGACATCTAACTTTTTGAATATATTTTCTAACTTCTCGGGAGTCTAGTTTACTTAGAAGGAAGAGCCTGACGTGGAAGAATGTTCTTCATTTAGTGAACGGGATATTAGGAACAAGAAAGACAAGAGACCAAAGTTAGTCAATTTACTTTCAGTGGATTAGCCTGAGTTCCACTCTCCTCCACCTCTCCGTTCCACTCTCCCTCCACCTCTCCGTTCCACTCTCCCTCCACTTCTCCGTCCATTTCCTGTTACGCCTTTGTGTGATTTTATTTAACTCCAAATCAGAACATAAGATTCATTTTACGTTTTCTATGTCATGTTCTGTAACGGGGTATATACACGAAGCTAGACTGAAGCTTTGGGACAATTTCATTTAACCCCAGATCTAAACATAAGGTCTATTTTACATTCTCTGTGCCATGTTCTATAACGGGGTATATACACGAAGTTAGACTTAAGTTTATGGACAACTTTATTTAACCCCAGATCAGAATATATGGTCCATTATACGTTTTCTGTGTCATGTTCTATAAATGGGTATATACACGAAGTTAGACTAAAGCTTTTGGAAAATTTTATTGAACCCCAGATCTAAACATAAGGTCCATTTTACGTTTTCTGTGTCATGTTATATAACGGGGTATATACACGAAGCTAGACTGAAGATTTTGGACAATTTCATTTCACACCAAATCTGAACATAAGGTCCATTTTACGTTTTATGTGTCATGTTCTATAACGGGGTATATACACGAAGCTAGACTGAAGATTTTGGACAATTTCATTTCACACCAAATTTGAACATAAGGTCCATTTATAGTTCTCTGTGTCATGTTCTGTAACGTGGTATATACACGAAGCTAGAGTGAAGATTTTGGACAATTTCATTTCACACCAAATCTAAACATACGGCCATTTTACGTTTTCTGTGTCATGTTCTATAACGAGGTATATACACGAAGTCAGACTAAAATTTTTGGACAATTTCATTTCACACCAAATCTGAACATAAGGTCCATTTATAATTCTCTGTGTCATGTTCTGTAACGGGGTATATACACAAACCCAGGCTGAAGCTTAGGTTTTAAGACCACAGAACCTTACATCAGCCACAAGTTACAGAGAGTTCGA
>NC_134800.1:6378314-6393314 GCF_046742065.1 Oratosquilla oratoria | reverse complement strand
TTTGTACGTCTACATATATGCATGCATATATATATATGAGCAAAACCACTTAATGTTGGTCATAATAGACTCTTTTATTATGGAGAATTTAATTTGCTCGGGTCAAAAAGAATATAAAGAAAACGAAAAGCCTCTGATGTACTCAACCACACGTAGACTTCTTTCGACCAGGAAATACCTTTGTGTTCTTATCCCTAAACGCACTAAGAAAGCTTAATTCACTACATAAATTAGCACAACTACCTGAGCAAACAAGTAAAGTAGTCTCGTTATGAGAAAAGTTGGAGAAAGGTCTTGACGCCACGAGAACTTCACCCCAATTGTAATTTACACCAACTTCGTGCCTTGCGTACCGGAAGGGTTGGCAGGCCTGCGGGTTGCGTCCCGTCTTGTTTTCGTCGTTAGGTGACTACGATATTAGTAATTATACGTTGGTAGCACTGTAGGCGCGTTTTCTTTCCATTTGCGTGGTTATGGGTTAAAAATGTGCGAGATAACAAGGCCTGGTAGCTCTGAAAAGAGTCGATTAAGATTTTCATTGGTAAAGACTATGTTCTTGTGAGCAAATATAAGTTGGTACCCCTGTCTACTCTAGTTTGTTTAGTTTTATTTTTTATTTACTTGTACATTTATAAATGTGCTTACGTATTGATTTATTCACTCATTGATTTCACTTTTCATTTTTTTGTTTATTTATTTGTTTTGCATATATATGTATATATATATATATATATATTTATATATATATATACATATATATATATAAATATATATATATACATATATATACATATATATATATATATATATATATATATAATATTTTCTTTTTTTCTTTTGATGGTTACATATCAAAATGCTATAATTCCTTAGAAGTTTATAATCTTTAAGACCATACTCAAAATCAAACAGACTTAACATCTATTTTATTTTACTTTATTACATTTCCTTTGTTACTAGGCCTCACTTTGGACTGAGAGATCTCTTGGTGTGTTGGTTTTATATCACAGAACAAAAACGATTTAATTAAGTTAGGGCTAAAAAAAATATTGGATTGAGAAAGGAACGTCTACAAAAACCAGAAAAATAGAGTGAAAAAAAGGGTGAGTTTAAATGATAAAATTAAGTTAGGGCTAAAAAAAATATTGGATTAGGAAAGGAACGTCTACAAAAAACAGAAAAATAGAGTTAAAAAAGTGTGAGTTTAAATGATAAACACATACTAGAAGGTTGATGTGTTAGTAGCCAAGAAAAGCAGCGTTGGGTTTCTAAGAATAACACAATAGTATCAAAAGAATGACGTTTTCTTTTCTTTAAGAAGATGGATTGAAGGAGATGAAGAAGAAGATTGAATAAAGGATGAAGTTGAAGAGGAAATGAAGGTGAAGATGCATATGAAGATGAGGATGAAGAGGAGAAATAATGATAAGATGAGGACAAAAATGAAAATGAAGATGAAGAAAAAGAAGAAGAAAACATCAGCAACAACAAAAATAACATCAACAATAACAATTTTGAGGAAAAATGTGCTCCATAATTATACTCTAGGGGAACCCCTCGGAAGAATCATTGTACTTTTAGACAGTGGGAACACAAAGAACTTAGCCTGAAATTTGTTTCTTTACAATTTGTTCGCGTGAACAAATGTTCACTCTCCCTCATGTGCCGTAGTAGAGCATTGAGCTTCTCGCTCTATTTAGAACTACCTGGACTTGCTGGCAACCAATAAGTTTGCCTCTTGATGCACATAGGGCACAGTTTTGTTCACATTTAAGAAATTCATGAGAAAAGGTTATCATTATTATGAGAGGCAATTAAAGACAACTGACTCACAAATACATTATAATGTTGCAACTAAGTTTGATCATCCAAGTACATAAGGCAAAGGTGATAGCCTTCGTCTCAAGAGTTTTTTGAGGTAAGATTATCATCATTGTTGTGATAAGCGGTCAAAAAGCATTTTGTTGATCTACAAATATATTACAGTGTTGCTACAGATAACTACGTGAAAAATTGTCTTCAAAAGTACATTGTGGGGAAGTACAGTATATCAGTTGTGGAGGATTTCCTCAACTGAATAAGATTGCCAGATGTCACTAGAAATAAATGTATGAAAAATGTTTACATTATTTGGAGGTTAGGTATCTTGTTGCAAAAATTCCAGTAGACGGGGGAATTTACCTTTCATATCAAACAGGTACATTAATGAAATAAAGTTTTAAATGTTTCTTTGGATTTGAATCTTCAAAATAAAAGAAATGTGAGTCTTCAAAATGTGTTATGGTTGAAAGTCTTATTATTTTTAAAGCATTTTGGGCATTCAGTTGAGAGAATTTACCATTCATGTCAAACGGGTACATTAATGAAATAAAGTTTTAAATATTTTGGGGGGATTTGAATCTTCCACATAAAAGAAATGTGAATCTTCAAAATGCGTTATGGTTAATGGAATCTGATTCCTTTTAGAGCATTGTGGGAATTTAGTATTTCGTTTATGATCACCAGCGCTTCTATACTTAACCACTTCAGTACGAATCAAATTTTCGCGGGAAACATCGGCTGTCATATGTACAATGCATCACACTACTTGCATTATTAAAT
The DNA here is from genome assembly GCF_046742065.1 of Oratosquilla oratoria. NCBI lineage: Eukaryota > Metazoa > Arthropoda > Malacostraca > Stomatopoda > Squillidae > Oratosquilla > Oratosquilla oratoria. The sequence goes on along the minus strand of NC_134800.1, from coordinate 6,390,713 downwards.
GTAAAATTTCTGCTATATTACTCGTTTTCTTTTACTCTGAGTAATAATAAACGTAGAAAACGTGATCGAATCAGTTCACAGAATCCGAGAGTAACTCGTGTACAAATATATATATATATATATATATATATATATATATATATATATATATATATATATATATATGAGAGAGTGATAGGTGGGGAAGGGTAAACGAAGATGGGCTAAGAATACATTTATTGTTCTTACGTTTCGGTTATTATAACCTTCCTCAGAGAACTTGTTACAGAACATCTTGGTCACAACATTTATACCCGTAGTGGGGGAACTTGTGAAGCTTCGAGTGTCAGGTTTTTTCTAGCGCATTTATTATTAAGAGACTGGCTGCTTTAGATAGGCATATAAATCCTTCTCTGTCGTTATTATTTTCTTTGACATTTATATGTGCAGCTTCAACTGTTTTTCTCATCTTCTTTTTTAATCCTTTGTGTAAAATCTCAACTTTACTCCATTCGGGAAGGTTGTTGCATATTTCGAGGTGGCGGACCAGGGAGTTGGACGTTCTGTGTGCTTTTAAATCATTCCTATGTTTGTTTATCCTCTTCTCGATTCTTCGACCTGACTCACCTATATAAGCCGAGGGGCAGCCACTACATGGAATGCGGTAGATCACACTGAGGTCGTTGTTGTCATTAGTGTGGTTTTTAAACATTTTACCTATTTTATTACATGATACCTTGGCGATGTTTATGCCACCTTTCAGTAAATATCTATCAATAATTTCGGTTTTATCAGAATTAGGTACAGTAATGAAATGCGGTGTGACTAGGTTTGTTGTTGCTGTATGGTCATTTGATCCGGACGCTTGGTCGTTTGGTCCGCTGGTTTGGGCGTTCGATTTATTGTGGATTTTTCTAGCTTTGCCTTCTGTTTTGGTTATCAGGCCCCCTGGATATTTTAATTCTTTAAAAGTTTTTCTGATAAAAGACAACTCGTTTTCAAGGAGTTTACTGCTGCATATGCGGTAGGCTCGAAGAAAGAAGCCTATAAGGACACCAGTTTTAGTTCTTTTACTGTGGGCTGAGAAAAAATGAACAAAGTCGTCTTTATTAGTAGGCTTTCTGTACACTGAAAACCTAAGATTATTAGAGCCTCTGTGTATCAGTGTATCTAACAAGGGGAGTTTGCAGTCTTTCTCTTCTTCAACTGTGAACTGGATGTCTTCATGAACTGCGTTAAGCCTTCTCATTTTGTTTTCAATGTTGGTGTCTTTTGGTGTTATTACGAGTATATCATCCACGTATCTCAGCCAAGTGGTACCTCTACCCATGATGTTAATATATTTATCATTTTCCATTACCTCCATAAACAGACAAGCAAGAATAGCCGAAAGTGGGCTTCCCATTGCGAGGCCTTTTGTTTGTTTAAATTCAGCGTTGTTAAAAACAAAATATCCATATTTAACACACATTGAAATTAATTTGAGGTAATCAGATTTTGGTACTGGGAGGGTGTTATCATCTATATCATTAGTCACCTTTTCAAGCGCTTCTAGTGCATTATAAATAGATACGTTAGTAAATAAGGCTGTTATGTCATAGCTAATTAATTTCTTGTTTATTACATTTACATTCTCAAGCCTTCGGATTAAGTCAGATGAGTTTCTTAAGTGTGCCCCACTAATGGAACCCATGGTGTTAGATAAGGGTTTAGCCAAGCATTTGGCTAGTCTATGAGGAGCACTCCCGATCCCTGATGTTATGGGTCTCATAGGGATACCCATCTTGTGCACTTTGGGTAGACCATGCATTTTGGGGGGTTTTGGCGCTTCTTCTAGTAGGCCTAGAAGCTTTTTACCTCTGGGGGATTTACGTAATATTTTTCTTGCTTCCGCGTTAAATTTAGTTGCCTCTCTATCTGCGCTACCAACTGGTTGCCTTTCATATGTTGATTTGTCATTCAGCAGGTTATACATTTTCTCAAGGTAATCAATTTTGTTTAAAATTATCACTCCGCCACCTTTGTCCGCACGGGTGATTATAATATTATTATCTTTATTAAGTGTTTCCAGAGCTAGTCTAAATCTTTTTGGGATGACATAATGATTACTGTTGGCTAGAGCTTGATAACACGCTAAAATACCTTGGGTGAAACCTTTGTCAACATCGCTTACATTCCATTTATAGTTATTATTTAAGTTTGTGTTGTATCCACTACCTTTTCCACCTATGTCAAACTTAAGACCGAGACAAAGAACAAGTCTCTCATTCTTGATATAGATGATAACACCCTCCCAGTACCAAAATCTGATTACCTCAAATTAATTTCAATGTGTGTTAAATATGGATATTTTGTTTTTAACAACGCTGAATTTAAACAAACAAAAGGCCTCGCAATGGGAAGCCCACTTTCGGCTATTCTTGCTTGTCTGTTTATGGAGGTAATGGAAAATGATAAATATATTAACATCATGGGTAGAGGTACCACTTGGCTGAGATACGTGGATGATATACTCGTAATAACACCAAAAGACACCAACATTGAAAACAAAATGAGAAGGCTTAACGCAGTTCATGAAGACATCCAGTTCACAGTTGAAGAAGAGAAAGACTGCAAACTCCCCTTATTAGATACACTGATACACAGAGGCTCTAATCATCTTAGGTTTTCAGTGTACAGAAAGCCTACTAATAAAGACGACTTTGTTCACTTTTTCTCAGCCCACAGTAAAAGAACTAAAACTGGTGTCCTTATAGGCTTCTTTCTTCGAGCCTACCGCATATGCAGCAGTAAACTCCTTGAAAACGAGTTGTCTTTTATCAGAAATTTTTTAAAGAATTAAAATATCCAGGGGGCCTGATAACCAAAACAGAAGGCAAAGCTAGAAAAATCCACAATAAATCGAACGCCCAAACCAGCGGACCAAACGACCAAGCGTCCGGATCAAATGACCATACAGCAACAACAAACCTAGTCACACCGCATTTCATTACTGTACCTAATTCTGATAAAACCGAAATTATTGATAGATATTTACTGAAAGGTGGCATAAACATCGCCAAGGTATCATGTAATAAAATAGGTAAAATGTTTAAAAACCACACTAATGACAACAACGACCTCAGTGTGATCTACCGCATTCCATGTAGTGGCTGCCCCTCGGCTTATATAGGTGAGTCAGGTCGAGGAATCGAGAAGAGGATAAACGAACATAGGAATGATTTAAAAGCACACAGAACGTCCAACTCCCTGGTCCGCCACCTCGAAATATGCAACAACCTTCCCGAATGGATTAAAGTTGAGATTTTACACAAAGGATTAAAAAAGAAGATGAGAAAAACAGTTGAAGCTGCACATATAAATGTCAAAGAAAATAATAACGACAGAGAAGGATTTATATGCCTATCTAAAGCAGCCAGTCTCTTAATAATAAATGCGCTAGAAAAAACCTGACACTCGAAGCTTCACAAGTTCCCCCACTACGGGTATAAATGTTGTGACCAAGATGTTCTGTAACAAGTTCTCTGAGGAAGGTTATAATAACCGAAACGTAAGAACAATAAATGTATTCTTAGCCCATCTTCGTTTACCCTTCCCCACCTATCACTCTCTCATTTGTCTTAAACAATTTATCAACATATATATATATATATATATATATATATATATATATATATATATATATATATAATACTAATGACCCACTTTCGGAGAATACTTGTTGTTCTCCACTATGTAATTCACATCTGCTGAAGAGGATCACAGTTAGTGATCGAAATATACGGATCTTTTTACTTTCGCTTATTCTTCTCCGAAAGTGGGTCATCAGCATTATTTTACCAATGTGCTACGACATTACTTTGTTGTGATATATATATATATATATATATGCATATATATATATATATATATATATATATATATATATATATATATATATATAATGAATAGAATCACCAGTGACGGTGATGTCGATCAAATAATTCCGACTGTCGTCCCCGGATTCGAACCGAGAGGAGTAGATTAACTCCCAGGTTGGAGAATTTTATAGGCTCGCTGGCTCATTTGGTAGAGCGATGACTTTGTGGTTCACGAGTCTCGGTTCGAATCCGGGGACGACAGTCGAAATTATGTTATGTATATGTGTATATATATATATATATATATATATATACATATAATCAAGACCCTGAAGTCTGCATCTTCGTATTCCCACTCGGGCATCCTGACGCCAACGTAAGTTTCATCGTACCAAGATGCTTAAGGACAATATCATAGGAAGAGGTGAAGACCAAGAGGTATGGATGGAAAGATGAAAATAGCAGAAAGATTGAATAGTAAGAGTAAAAAGTGAATAGTAGTCTTACTTGAGTGGAGAGTAGTTTCAAATCATAAAGCCGCGTGACCCTGGTCCGTAGGGTTGCTTTTTAAAGCCCCAATTTTTTACAGGAATACATGGATAGTAAGAATACAAAATGAATCATCATTCTTATCTGAATGAACATAGGCCTACATTTATATAATAATTATACATGACTGTGGGCCGTAGGGACGCCAATTAGGTTCCGAACATATTGACAGGATTGCTCAAAACAATACGGCATTCTATGATAAAGTTTGAGAGTTATGATTACTTTCGAACAAAGGGCTTGTAACTTTTCACGTTGGTTGGCCAATATAATTTCACTTTTGATGTGGAAACACTTTGTAGGAAGGTGCTGTTGTTGTTCTTCGTAATCATTGCACAGAACTATCACACAGATTCAGAAGAACAAATATGAAATCTCCTCGAAAACTTTCTGTCTTTGTTCTTCCTTTTCCTCTCCAATTTTCGTTTCTCTGTAAAGCCATTGTATGTTTCTTTGTGTATTGTGTATTTCTTTGTCTTGTGTTGTTTCTTTCTGTCTCTGTTTCTCTTTGCCTGTCTATCTCTTTCTAACTCACTGCCTGTCTTCCACTCTCTCTCTCTCTCTCTCTCTCTCTCTCTCTCTCTCTCTCTCTCTCTCTCTCTCTCTCTCTCTCTCTCTCTCTCTCGTACAATAACAAGCATATAAATTACTCTCTCAAGATAGAAATATAATTTGTTTAATGTCTTTAAGTTGAAATACAGCTTACTCCTTTAAGAAAGTGGAACAAGTGAAGCTGGTGGCATAATCGGAAGCATGCTGGTCACACATTTGCTTAGTTGTGGGTTCGAGTCCCGCACTACTGTCCGATTCCCAGCATTTATTTTTACCTGTCCCAAAAATACGTGTACATGTATATTGATTTTCTTTTCTTTTCTTTCCAGGTAACCATGACCTTTAAGGATGGATTTGGAACAAAATGGTGATCTTCCAGGTCTGTCCAGTAGACAATCGTGCAATTCATAAAAATTCATTAATATCGCAAAGATGTGATGATAGTCAACTCGTTCAAATTTATTAAATGTTTTAAGAAATATAATATGCATATATGTATGTATATATATATATATATATATATATATATATATATATGTATATATATGATATATTTATAATATATATATATATATATGTATATATATAATGTAACTGAATTAATCATTTGATAATCTACTGAATAATCATACAAATAGTTAATCAGTAGGCTATATTTGTCTCATAGATTTATTCAAAAATGAGAAAAAGATCAAATGAACTAATGTGTAACTATGTATTAGAGGGGAATATCAAACTATATGCGTAAGCAAAATAACAAATCAATGATATAGATAGATAATAGATAAATGAATAGATAATCAGATATTAGTTGTTGCCTTGAATTTCAATGACTTGAAGACCATGGCCCCATAGTAGCTGGCAACGCTCCTTGCGGTATTCCAAAAGTATCTTCGGGAAGAAATGTTGGAGTGGTCAGTGTGTTGCATCAATGTATGTTTTATTTATTTGTTTGTTTGCTTATTTTATTTACAAGCGCAGGCTTCGCCATGGGCGCTTGGCCTGCGGCGCTGCTCGCTTCGCGAGCGGCCAATCAATCATCTCCGTTGCCGTGGCGTCAGCGTTTTAGGCCAATCAGTCGTCTCCGTTGCCGTGACGTCACCACTCTCGGCCAATCAGTTGTCCCCGGTGCCGTGACATCACCACTGTCTCAGCCAATCAGGTTCTAGTGGACTGTTACCAAATCACCGTCACCGGCTAGATCATTTTGCCAAAAACAGACATGTTAGTTTTTTATTTATCTATTTATTTTATTTATTCATTACTTATTTATTTATTATCTTTATTTTATTTTAAATTAGATATGTATATATATATATATATATATATATATATTGTCACCAGTTTATAGTATCTGGAACAGGAAAGCAGTTGTGAGTTGTCCTGTCTCCTTATGAGAAAAGAATAAAAGATAATCAGAGTTCACGAAGAGAGAAATCGGCTTCAGTTCTAAGACAAAGGTTTGTACCTGCGACCGCTCTTTTCTGTTAAAGAGTGAAATTCTATTTGGATGTCTAGAGAAGCTTCTCTATTTTACATACCTACCTATAAAAGCTACCTGTGATTTTTGTAAGATTAACCAATGGGGTTAGTTAAAGTCTACTTTCTAATGTTAGATAGCGTTGGCTAGGATTGTCGAAAGGTTTTAAAACTGTGGTACCGAATACCAACCTCTCAGGGCTGCACCTCCAGATGTAGATTTGGATGTCGATAGGTTTTGTAGATACATGTATCTTCCCATGGTTTCTAGGGATGCTAATAAATATATGAATATGTAAATATATACTTGAATAGATAGATTAATAAATTTGTCACAATGACACACAATTTGTCGGATGGCTCGCCATTATAAAGACTAGGTGAAGTTAGAGTAGAGACTGAACTAAGTCTATTGCCCACGGGGAACTACCAGGTCGTAGTCCAGGTCGATCCTTTTGTACGGCCTGGCTGGCTCAATGCCATCGTCTTTGCTTCATAATAAGCAGTCGCTAAGGCAAAGGTTCGAGTCCTTGCGGTGGAGCTTATTTTCATGAATTAATAAATTTATTTGAAACTGTTGCGGTCTTAAAGGAATCAAAGTCTTTTCAAATTATATTACATTATGTAGATTGTGTCGTGGTAAACTACAGATAATTTTATCTATTAAAGTTACTTCCTCTCCTGATGATGAAAGTTAAGTTTGCTCCTTTGAGATTGATAGACACTTCCTGTAGGTAGGACTCTTGGTCCTAAATTACAGGCGGTTCTATTCAGTAAAGGTCTTCTTCGGCGCTCTTGAAGGAAGATACTTAAGTTTGCTTGCGATTGATGGAAACTTCTCTTCTTGGGTTAGGAGTCTGAACCTTAAGTAAATGAAACTCGATCTTCTTTACCGCTCTTTAAGAAAAGTGCTTGAATTTGACTCTCTGTCACCAATGAAAGCATTCTTATGGTTTGGGAGTCTCGATTTTAGGTGAATACAGATAATTTACTGTTTATCATAAGACTGGAAACCTGACCTCAAAATACAGACATTTTTATTCGCCAGAAGCCTTCTTCATCACTCCTGAGGAACAGTGAGTTTGATTCCCTGGATGAATAGAATTTGTGTAAGTGTTTACCATAAGCCTGGAGACCCCGACCTCAAACAACAGACACTTTTATTCACCAAAAGCCTTTTTGACCACTCATGAAGGAAAGTGCCCGAGTTCGACTTCGCGAGATCGATGAAATCTTCCTTTTGGGATATGACTCTCGACTTGAAATGAATAAAATTTGTTTAGCGTTTATCACAATGGTTCTTGACTTGGGGGTACCTGTGGGGTACAAGACATGATAGCGAGTGCAATGGTACTGTATATTTACCATGAGAAAGCAAAGCAAGGTTTGTATCACTAACTTCTTTTCATACTGTTTGCATTGTATTTGTATTGGATGGGGGGTACGAGAAAATTTAATGAGATATCAAGGGCTACTAAGGGTACTGGAAAATGTTAAGAATTACTGGTTCATCACTACAACGTCAGGACAGTACCATCACTAAATCGGAGTCTTCCGAGAGGAAAATGGTGATTCAGAGTACGAGAAATTTTGATGAAATATCAAAGGGTACTAAGGGCACTAAAAAAGGTTAAGAACTGCTGGGTTTATCACTACAACGTCGGGACAGTTCTATCACTAAATCGGAGTCTTCCGAGAGGAAAATGGTGATTCAGAGTACGAGAAAATTTTATGAAATATCAAAGGGTACTAAGGGCACTGAAAAAGGTTAAGAACCGCTGGGTTTTTCACTACAACGTCAGGACAGTCCCATCACTAAATCGGAGTCTTCCGAGAGAAAAATGGTGATTCAGAGTACGAGAAAATTTGATGAAATATCAAAGGTAACTAAGGGCACTGAAAAAGGTTAAGAACCGCTTGTTTTTCACTACAACGTCAGGACAGTCCCATCACTGAATCGGATTCTTCCGAGGAGAAAACGGGTGATTGAGAGAGTACGACAAGAGTCCTGCGACAGAACTCTCCCAGGAAACCCTCGACCAGAGGAAATTGGCCGCATAAAACGAAGTAAAGGAACGACTTCGGACCTTGTGTTGCTCTGGATAAGGAAGTGGGCCGGGAGTTGAGACAGAACAAAGGAAAATGCTTTCAGAAACGTGTATAGATATAGAAAACGGAAAACACAATCTTGGAAAACAGAACGAAAGTGACATGGTCATTGCATATAATGGTTAACAGGGGGGAGGAATGGCAATTAAAGATATAGAGGACAATGGAGAGGAAAAGAAAGTGTGTAGAGGAATTTTCAGTTCATATCAAAGGCGTTCGGGTAAAAATAAATAAACAAATAATTAAACGATTAAACAAACAAGATAAAAAAAAAAGAGGAATGAAATTATGCTTAGGAAGGGAATATATTACAATACAGATAAGAGGATATGTTCGAGTGATACACCATAACGTGGAATGACGCAGCACTGAGTTATAAAGGTCAAAGCATGTCAACAAGAGTCCTTCTAATACGTAGGAAAATTGGATAATGTACACACACACACACACACACACACACACACACACACACACACACACACACACACACACACACACACACACACACAATATATATATATATATGTGTGTGTGTGTGTGTGTGTGTGTGTGTGTGTGTGTGTGTGTGTGTGTGTGTGTGTGTGTGTGTGTGTGTGTGTGCACAAGTATATATATATATTTATATTTGCTTACATTCTAACTCATGTGATTTTATTTCCCCCACATAGATCTGAGAGTCCTTGGTAGACCGTCTCCATTTAACCAGCCATCTCATTTTTTTTTTTTTTTTGTACACTTCAGATTTAAGTAGTGTAAAATTATTTTAATTAGAAAGGAGGTTTAGGTTGATAATGAATAAATAAAATAATTGTATTCTCCCATTAATCTTATCTTGGTGACGTATATCAGATTTCTTCCTTAAAGAAATAAATGAATATTAAGGCATAAAGGATTTTCATGTAATCTTCAATGAACCTAAGCTAATTTTAATTGAAATTAATACTAAATGTTCAAGATAGATTGTCATTAAGATATTTTTTAAAGCAAACGAAATTCTGTTTTCGTTTATTTTCATGAAATGTTAATAATTCTGCATTTTTCAAAATCCTATATTGAACTGATTTGAATATATGACAACGTGGATACTAAGAATTCATTGAATTGTTTTCTGCAGTACATAAAAAATATTAATTGTTGCAGATCATATGATTTTACACGATCTTATTTCTCATAATTGCCAAGTTCTTTTTAGAAAAAGGGATTATGCATAATTACCCATATTAATCATTCTAATTTCTGTTACATTTTCTTTCTTGACATTCTTCTTTTCCCGTTTTCTTTTTCGGTGCTTCAATTGCTTGTCGCCTGCGCTCGTGATTTTTTTTTTTTCGTTTACTTAATCGCATTTCATCGATCTTGAGTCTCTGCTTCATTACTCTGTTCATATTTCTTCGTTTTTCATGTGTAGTTTATCACAGTATTGATCCAATTACAGTGATAAATTTTGTTCTTGATTTTTCGCCTCCAGTCAATTATTTTCGCTCTGATTTGGTTTTAATTTTTATGCATTTTTTTCTTTCTTATTGAAATTATCTAAGGTTGTTTCTACCATGATTTCTATATGTTTAACACACTTCAAAAATACACAAAATCGCACACATACACACACACACACACACACACACACACACACACACACACACACACACACACACACACACACACACACACACACACACACACACACACACACACAAACACACACATTGGGCCATGTGTGATCTCTTAGCTCTCAGTTGGGAGGGTAATAGTTATCAATCACAGGTCCTATACGTGATACAAGACAGTCCTGAATCACACACACACATACACACACACACACACACACACACACAGAGAGAGAGAGAGAGAGAGAGAGAGAGAGAGAGAGAGAGAGAGAGAGAGAGAGAGAGAGAGAGAGTGGTGAACACTTGGAACAAAGTGGACGAAACAGTAGTGTTCGCAAAAACCATTCACGAATTTAAGAGCAAACTAGACACTGCGAGATACAAAGACGGGGCACCACGAGCATAGCTCCCCTTCCCGTAAAATACAACTAGGTAGATACAACTAGGTAAGTACACGCACGCACGCACGCATGCGCACACACACGCACACAATCAAGAAGAACGAGCTAAAAAACATAGAGAGAAAATTCACTCACTGTCATATAGACTGTGTTCATACAAATACCAAACAATCTAACTATACAATTGAACTTCAAACGTCCTCTTGAACATGTTCAAGCTCATTCAAGAGCCTTACCCTTAAACCTGGCGTGATGTTGGACGTATTGAACCCGACACCTTCGTAAACAAAGACCAGACATCCAAAGTCGTGCGGTCTTTATGATGAGCCGGGAAATAGGACACAAGGGACGCCTGAAACCATAGTAGATACAATACCTGAGACTTTTTCTTTGTGTTGATAAATGAGGTTACAGTTTTTGAAGGTGATTGAGAGGCACGTGTCCAATATATTATTGGATGTGAGTATATACATATGATATATATCTAAGTGTGTGTCTTTGTGTGTGTGTGAGTACGTGCGCGTGTGTGTGTGTGTGTGTGTGTGTGTGTGTGTGTGTGTGTGTGTGTGTGTGTGTGTGTGTGTGTGTGTAGAGAGAGAGAGAGAGAGAGAGAGAGAGAGAGAGGAGGAAAAAGGGAGACAGAGAAAGAATAAAAGGTTGAAAAAGAGAGAGGAGATAGAATAGAGAGAGAGAACGGAGGACCGGAATGTCAGAGGAGAGAGGCAGGAAAGAGATAGCATCGAGGTCATTTCCCATGACCCAAGCTTTGGCTGTGGTGGAGGCGTGAACATTTTGCATATATATAAACGTTTTTATTTGTTTATTTGTTTATCTGTTTTGTTAATATAATAATGAAATCTGATTAATATACCAATGGCACCCGTGTTGGTTGTACATGTGTGAATCTGTGTTTATGAAATATCTATTCAATTCTAGATATATGACGATTGGTATTAATTGGTTCCTCGATTTTCGTTGACTGGAAACATATATATAGACATATAGATAGATGGATAGATAGTTAATTATATAAATATAGTTACTTTGTGTGCGTGTGTGTATATGTTTGTGTGTGTGTGTGCGTGTGTGTGTGCGTGTGTGTGTGTGTGTGTGTGTGTGTGTGTGTGTGTGTACGTGAATGTGTGTATTGTCAAGTTGATAAAGGTGGGTGAAGAAGAAGAAGATAGGAACTATAGTCACAGTTTATTCCCCAGAGTTACGAGTCCTGGTCACATCACGGACTATAACCAGGATGCACATCTCTGGTACGAGGTCATGTGGAGCTACAAATAGCTTCTGGGTCAGCTTAGGTCAACCAGTCACGTGTCCATTGTGTGGTGAACTCCCTCGCTGGTTTTCCTCTTCCTTCGGCCTCTGCCAGCACTGTTGTTGTTTTTATTGTTGTTATTTTCATTGTTGTTGTTTTTATTGTTGTTGTTTTTGTGTTATTTCTGTGTCACGCGTTGCCTGGGTCCTGTTGTCAGTGATGGTTCCAACGAACGTTTGTATTACCATCGTTTTTTCTTCTGCCACGAGGCTTTTCATCTATTTGTTTATTTATTTATTTGTAAATGTGTTTTTTTCATTGATGCTATTTATTAGATTCGATTTATGTTATTGTACCACAGAATAAATTGTTTTATTTTAGTTTCGTATTAAAGGAATTGTTTAATATTTCTTTTGTATCTATCTAACACGACCTGCAATAAATGGGTTAGCCTAATTCGATGGAAATTTTAATTTGAAAAAAAGAAAATAGCCCAAACAATCAAAAATCATATCCAAAATAAAAAATGACTTATGGAACCTCTTCCAGGATGAGTAAATGAATAAATATCATATAAAGAGGGAGAAAAATGTACA
>NC_134800.1:6360814-6370814 GCF_046742065.1 Oratosquilla oratoria | reverse complement strand
AGAGAGAGAGAGAGAGAGTGAATCAGAGAGAGAGAGAGAGAGAGAGAGAGAGAGAGAGAGAGGGGAGAGAAGGGAGGGAGAGAGAGGGGGAGAGAGTGAATCAGAGAGAGAAATAGTGAGTCAGAGAGAGAGAGAGAGAGAGAGAGAGAGAGAGAGAGAGAGAGAGAGAGAGAGAGAGAGAGAGAGAGAGAGAGAGAGAGAGAGAGAGAGAGAGAGAGAGTCAGGGAGAGAGACGAGAAAAAGAATTCAAAGAATTGGTGAATGCTGTGCATTTCCATAAGCTCCAAAATGAATATATATGGATATATTTATCATGTTCATATTTGATCTTAATTTTGATCAATGCACAAACACACACACACACACACACACACACACACACACACACACACACACACACACACACACACACACACACGTTACTCCAACTCTCGTGGGCGGAGAGTTGGGTGTGCGTGTGCATGTAAAGTCACAGCATTACCCATAAATCGGTCATATATGAGCTCTGAGCTCTCTTCCGGGAGGGGAATAGCTGTCGATCACGAGTCTAACACGTGATCCAAGACCATGGGGAATCGCACACGCACACTCACTCTCAAACACACACACACACACACACACACACACACACACACACACACACACACACACACACACACACACATACATATATATATATATATATATACATATATATATGTATATATATATATACATATATATACGTATATACATACATATATGCATACATGTGTATATATATATATATATATATATATATATATATACAAATAGAAGATATATATATAAACATATATAATTTTTATATATATATATATATATATATATATATATATATATATGAGGGGGAGGGTGATGAGGTAAACACCATGAACACCTCACCACCCTTCCACTAATTCTGTCCTACGTACTTCAACATATATATATATATATATATATATATATATATATATATATATATATATATATATATATGTATATAAATATATATATATATATATGTGTGTATATATATATATATATATATATATATATATATATATATATATGCATGAATATTTTATAGTTATATATCCTGATATTTGAAAACTTCTCTTAATATAAATAATACATATCATTCGTCATACTGACATTTTATTTATCTTGTAATTTATTTCCAGAAATATACATTTCCTTCCCACTCTCGCTTAATATATCGTTCACCAGAACTTCCTTTTCATTTCGTTTCATTTCGTTTCATTTCATGCATTAACTTTTTTTTTTTTTTTTGGGGGGGGGGGCTCGTATTCTGGAAGTGCAATTAATCAAGTTAGTCTTAATAAAAGTGTCTGACGTAAGCACAGAGCACGAAACACTTGTTACGCCATCTGTATGTGTTCTTTCTCCCCCGCGGATAAAGAGGACCCGCGGATAAGTAAGCGGATAAGGCGGAACCGCGGGTTGAACCGCGGAATGTGTGCGCGGTCTCTTGGGTCATGGCTCTCCATTTCTTTTTCTTTTTTTATTCATCTTGGTGGATTAAAAAGTGTAATGAGGAATAGACATTTGGGAATGGAGGCTAAGAGGAGATTGTATGAAGGATTGATTGTGCCAACAGCACTGTATGGGGCAGAAACATGGAACATAAGAGAGGAAGAGAGAAGGAGTTTGAATGTGTTTGAGATGAGGTGTCTGAGAAGTATGATGGGGGTTACTAGGCTGGATAGAGTGAGAAATGAGGAGGTGAGGAGGAGAACAGGGGTGGTAAGGGAGTTGGGAGGTAGGGTGGATGAAAGAGTATTGGACACATGGAAAGAATGAGTGAAGAAAGACTAGTAAAAGAGGTATGGAAGGCAGATGTGGAGGGAGTGAACATGAGGGGGCGACCTAGGATGAGGTGGATGGATGGGGTGAAAGAGGTTTTGGGGAAGAGGGGAATATCTGTTGAGGAAGGACGGGAGAGGACAGAAGACAGAGGTGAATGGAGAATGGTTGTATATGGATGATGTGATGCATGAGGTGGAATGGGGGGGATGGGGGGTTTAGTATGTGTGAGAAAAATTTTGACGCAGCCCGAAGGGATTTCTCCCCGTCTTCTCCCTTTCTGCATGAGGGGACAGAGAGGGGAGGTGGCCGATTTAATGAAGCGGCCTTGCTGTGGATGTGCTGTGTCCTGCGACACTGCTTCTGACCCAGGGCAGTGGACAAGATGGAGGGATGACCCATCATCCAGGAGGAATCAAATAAGAGGGAGGGAGGGGGAGTGGGTGTGAGTGGAGTATGTGGAGATGGAATGGGTGGGAGTGGTTTTAATGCCTTTTTCTTTTTGGCTACCTCCCTTGTTAGGGGGAAAAAGCCTCTGGTATATGTATTTATGTATGTATCTATTTTTATTATATTTTTCTTTATATATTAAAGATGTTGTGACTCGTTTCTGTATATTGTTCTCGCAATGTGATTTGTATTAATACTTTAATGTTTCTGTTCATATATGAATACTGTATTTTTCTTCATTTTATTGATTTTGCTCATCGTTGTGACTCACTATATCTGTATGCCTTCTTCTTACTTTGTTTCATTTATTCACATGCCAACAGTTGCAACGGAGTTTCTTTAAGACAATAGACATATGAAAAGAAACTACAAGAAATGAAAAAAAAGAAAAAAATAATTTTTTAGAAAAAGAAAAAGAAACAAAAATCAAAGAAAAAAACAGGAAAGAGAACAAGATAATTAAATAAAAGAAAAGAAAAAAGAAAATAAATAAAGGTAAAAGAGAGAAAAGGGGAACAAGAGGAAAATGGAACAGGAAAGAAAAAAGAAAAAGAAAAAGAAAAAAAAGACAAATTGTGAAACCGACTTTACATCTTCGGATCATTTGTCTTGTCTAATAGCTTTTACGTAATGCTCCTTAGACTCTCAGCTAGTCCCGTCTTCTAATCTTTGTAATCGTAAATGAATACTTGAGACTAAAACTAGAAAGAAATTCAATACAACGTAACGCCTGAAGTAGTTTCAACTCCATTTTGTGTATATTATTATGTTATTGTTTTTTATTATTTTTATTTTTATCTTGTGTTATTTTATTATAATCTATTGTATCTTTTTTAATTTTAATTTTTTTTTTTTTTATTATGTTTAATTTTTTTTTATTTTTTTTTATTTTTTTTTTATTATTGCTTTTATTCTTGTATGACTTATATATTTTATTCTGTCGTGTGAGTGATAATACCCTTGTACTTCGGGTATATGTTTTCAACATTCATCCACTCACGGTAAGGCCTCGTTTACACGGGGCAAGTTGAGAGGCAAGTCAAGTGTACAAGTTACTTGAACTGGAAAGGAAAATAAATACATGTTCATACAATCCAAGTCAGAGACAAGTAGCATGTGTGAACATGCACTTGCTCGCTTTCCTCTCCAGTGCAAGTAACTTGCACACTTGACTTGCCTCTCGACTTGCCCCGTGTAAACGAGGCTTAAACGCCAACACAACTACTTGGCAGTCCTAAGCCCGTATAAACGGAGTAGTAGAGAAACTTACGACAAGAGACGCTGAGTAGCTGCGGTCGGAGCCGTCACCTTTGCCCTATTATGCGCTTTGGGGACTGTTGGATCAGGTAACACTCCTTGCTGGGAATCGGGGATGAATGCGGGATTCGAACCCACAACTAAACAAATGTGAGACCAGTACGCTTTCGATTACGCCACCAGCGCACTCAGGTAGCGAACAGTCACGGCTTGGAATCGGAGAGGAGTGCGGGATTCGAACCCACAACTAAGCGGAGAGGAGTGCGGGATTCGAACCCACATATAAGCTGAGAGGAGTGCGGGATTCGAGCCCACAACTAAGCGAATGCGAGACCAACGCGTTTCTGATTACGTCACTAGCACACACCATATAAACGGGGAAGACTCGAAGACCAGAGAGGACATCGGGTCTTATGAGACGCTGTTGGCCGGAGCTGTTAGATGCGTTCTTTATGTCACGATTCAGAAAACATGAGAGCATGTTCCGGAAGACGGTTGAAGGATTTGCCAGAACCGCCGTGAGAAATCGCCAAGGGTGACTGAGTAAGGGTCAGCGTTTGGCTAAAAAAAACTAGCCCAGAAGGAGGAGGAGGAGGAGGAGAAGGAAGAACAGGAGGAAGAGGGGGAAGATTAGGAGGAGGAGGAGGAACAGGAGAAGGAGGAGAAGGAAGAACAGGAGGAAGAGGGGAAGATTAGGAGGAGGAGGAGGAACAGGAGAAAGAGGAGGAGGAAAAGGAGAAGAAGAAAAGAGAAGAGGAAGAGGAGAAGGAACAGGAGGGGAAGGAAGGACAGGAGGAAGAGGGGGAAGAGGAGGAGGAGGAAAAGGAGAAGGAGAAGAAAAGGATGAAGGAGAAGAAAAGGGTGAAGGAAGTGGAAAAGGGAAGAGGAAGAGGAGTAGGCGGAGGAGGAGGAAGAGAGGAGGAAAGAGTTAAGGCTTGGACGGGACGCTGATTGTAAGAACGATGACAGAAAAAGGAAGAGAAGTGTAACATGTGGTGGAGGGAAGAAACGTAGGTGGATTTGTGTGGAGGAGACAAGGTGGAGGTGGAAGAGAAGGAGGAGGAAAGCCAAGGAGTTAGGTGGAAGATGTCAGTTGGTCTATGGCTGAGAAAACCCAGAATCAAGAAATGGGTTAAGATTTTTCCAAAAGTGTTGAAATATGTGGTTAGTGTAGAGTGGAAGAGTACTGAGGACATAAAAGGTCAATTGGGTCATAAAAGGTCATTTGAGTCTCAGACGGTAGTTATTATGTGTGTCTGCCCCCAATTAGGCTCTGAGGAAGAGACTGAGACCTTCTGAAGGTGCTTAAAGTTGGAGTTTCTGGAAGAATAGGGGATGACCCAATGTAGAGATTTTGATGGACACGTGAGCATCATCAGGGAAGGTATTAGAAAGCGTACGCAAAAGATCGGCGTGTAGAAGAGATGAATGAGAAAGGAGAAGGTGGAAGGTTTTGGGGAGGTATTAGGTAGGGTACATGAACATTGGGATGAAGGACAGAAGAATGACGAAGAAGAAAGTGATGGATTTTAAGGAGTTATTGGTTAGGCTACACAGAGACTTGGGTGTTTAGAGAGAAGAATGAAAAAGGAAGAGAATTTTTTTCCATTTTGTTTTGTCGTTTGACTTGGTGATGAGCAAGACACTTTTCCAGGAGAACGAAGGGTAGTTGGTGAGCTATAGGATTGGAGGAAGGAGAAGACAAATAATCGTTCTCATGTCCAGACAAGAACACCTGAGAACAACTTAAGAACAACAAAGTCATAAACATGGAAGACGTGGTTACGGAAAGGAAAATACTTGGGATAAAAAAATAGATAAAAGAAAGAAGAAAAGGAAAGTGCGAAAAGCGTAGTCCAAAATCAAGCGATGAAGACTAGGGAAAATGGATTTTATTGGAAGCAAAATTTATGGAAATGTTGAGGCATGTAAAATGCATAGAAATGGTTTGGGAATGAACAACAAGTTAATAAGAAAAATTGTGGAGGATATACTAGTTAAAATAAGATAGAATGAAAAATAAAATAAAATATAATTAGATAAAATAAAATAAGATTAAATAAAATAAAATGAAAAATAAAACATAATAAAATAAAATAAAATAAAATAAGATAAAATAAAATGAAATGAAAAATAAAAATAAAATAAAATAAGATAAAATAATATAAAATAAAATAAAACAAAAAATAAATAATAATAACATAGAATAAGATAAAATAAAATAAATTAAAATATAAATAATAATAAAATAAAATAAAATAAGATAAAATAAAATAGAATAAAAAATGAATAATAATAAAATAAAATAAGATACATACATACATATACCAAGGCTTTTCCCCCCTTACAAGGGAGGTAGCCAAAGAGGGAAAGGCATAAAATCATTTCCACCCATTCCATCCCTGAAAACACTCCACACCCCTCCACCCTCCCTCTTATCTGAGCACCTCCTGGATGACGGGTCATCCCTGCACCTTGTCCACTGCCCTGGGTCAGAAGCAGTGTTGTAAGACACAGTACATTGACAGTAAGGCTGCTTCATTAAATCGGTGACCCACCTCTCCGTCCCCCCATTGCATAAAAGGAGAGGACGGGGAGAAATCTCTTCGGGCTGCGTCAAATTTTGCTCACACATACTACCTGACCCCCAACCCCCACCCCGCCCATTCCACCTCATGCAATCACATCATCCATATACAACCATTCTCCATTCACCCCTGTCTTCTGTCCTCTCCCTTCCTTCCTCAACAGACATTCCCCTCTTCCCCAAAGCTCCCTTCACCCCATCCATCCACCTCATCCTAGGACGTCCCCTCATGTTCACTCCCTCCACATCTGCCTTCCATACCTATTTTACTAGTCTTTCTTCACTCATTCTTTCCATGTGTCCAAACCATCCTAATATTCTTTCATCAAGCCGATCCCCCATATCCTTTTCCACCCCTGTTCTCCTCCTCACCTCCTCATTTTTCACTCTATCCAGCCTAGTAACCTCCATCATACTTCTCAGACACCTCATTTCAAACACATTCAAACACCCTCTCCCTCCTCTCTTATGTTCCATGTTTCTGCCCCATACAGTGCTGTTGGCACAATCACTCCTTCATACAGTCTCCTCTTAGCATCCATTCCCAAATGTCTATTCCTCATTACACTCTTTAATCCACCCAGGCATTTACTCGCTTCTCTCAATCTACATTCTACCTCCACCTTCACTCCACCTTTTCCTGCCACATTTGCACCCAAGTATCTAAAACTATCCAATTCCTCCAGTCGCTCTCCCTTAATGCTCACTTCCAGTCTACTGCCACTTTCACCCCTTGTACATGTCATCACCTTACTTTTACCCACATTTATCTTTAGCTTTCCTCTATCACATACTCTCCCAAACTCCGCCACCAACCCCCTCAATCCCCCCTCCGATCCTGCCACAAAAAAAAAAAAGATAAAATAAAATAAGCCTGAAGGAACCCTTGACGGGCTAAGGTAGGTTGGAGGCTCATTAAGGACGTCCAAGAAGCCACTCAAGGAAGGAAAGAGACTAAGATGAGGTCGAATTCATCAAAAACGTAGGAAGGGCTCATCACCACAAGCTAGGATATAGTGAGGAGACTACACCAGGAGGCGCTGAGTAGCTGCGTTCGAAGCAATCGCCCGCTTCCTGTACTGTTCGGGCAGGTAACAGTCTCTCCTGGGAATCGGAGAGGAGTGCGGGATTCGAACCCACAACTAAGTATATGTGAGACCAGCACGCTTCCGATAAGGCCACCAGCACAGAGGCACAGGCTAGCAAATAAAAAAAAATCTGAAAGTTGTAGGAAGAACAGAGTCAATGGTAATGAGGGAGATAGATGTGTAATCGTGAAAGCCGGAAGGAGAGTGGAAGCTGTTTAGAATTGCAAAGACACGAGATAACCAGAAGCTTCTCTCAGATTGGGGGAGATTAAGGATGAAAAATGTGTTGTGCTAATTGAAGAAGATAAGGTCAAGTAAATGTGGATAAGTTATTTCAAATGTCTGGAGGAATGAAGAGAATTGTTGTGGTTTTCTTGGAAGATAGAGTTCCGAAGAAGAAGTGAAGATGGCGACGAAGAAAACGTAAATGATAAAGTTGACTGACCCAGACAACATCTCGGCAGAGTCTGTGAGATGTCCAGGCGAGGAAGAAGTTAATATACTGTGTGACTTGATATAAACAGTATATAAAGAAGAAAAGATACGAAAAGAGTGGAAATTTTTGGTTAATTTTATTTGTCCTGAAGGAGAAATATGACTTACAGGAATGTGGTAATTACAAAAAAGACTCTGTGAACTTCGGACGCAAAGAAAGACTAAAAGCGGATTGTTGAACGAACAATAAAGAGAAGAAACGTCTATAGTGAACGAACGATTTTGGATCCTACCAGGCGGAGGAAGATTGAATAATGTTCTACTGAATGAAATTTATGGGAAACATCGAAAGTAAAAAAAAAAAAAAAAAAAAATGCCTGTACATAGACACTTTATTGATCTAGAGAAAACCTATGGCATAGTACCAAGACAAGGGATAGGGTGTACAAGACACAAGGGTACTAGGGAACTATGTGAAGGATAATGAGGACATATATGAGGGATAAAGCTTCTATTGAGATGAAGCACAAACAAGATATAATAGTTTTCACTAAGATTAGAATTACAAATTTGAGCTCATATTTACTTGAAGTCCATATGAATATCAACCGAGGAAGAACAACGCTAGAGAAGTATGTGAAGGTTCTAGAGAATAATAAGGTGCAAAGATTCTAGTTACAAACAGTACAAACAATAAGAATAGTTTTCACTAAAAATGCAATTACACCAATGAGTCCATATTTACTTGACCTTAACATATCAAAGGAGGTACTAAAACACGAATTCCCTGACAACATATTCTTACAGGTAACTTTGTTTTAAACGTTGCCAGTGAGTGAGGAGAATGAAGAGAATTACGAGAACTGGAGAGAGGTTTCAGAGGTCTGGAAATTAAGTGGCAACAGGAAAAAGACTTGAAGGGGGCAGGACTAGAGGGATGGATGAATGGACCTTATTTGTTTAAAATGTGGGTGGGTACTTTGACTTGGTCAAGTACCATTTAAAGAAGGAAGGGCCTTTGATGTACGCACACACACACACACACACACACACACACACACACACACACACACACACACACACACACACACACACACACACACACACACACACACACACACGCATACACACGCACGCACGCACACACACGCATATACATACATACATATATATATATATATATATATATATATATATATATATATATATATATATATTAACAACCACAATGCACTTTAATTGTAAGCCATCAAAGGCCGACATGCAGAAGTTGAAATGCGGTACTGCGGTATATATACATATATATATACATATACATGTGCATATACAAATACACATAAATATACTTATACATATATATAGGCATAAACATATACATACATAATATGTGTGCAATCGAAGGAATTGCGGAGTATGACAAAGTTGAAATACCTCGGATCAACTGTCTCCAGGGATGAAGAGTTGGATCAGGATGCACTTCATAGAATGCAGTTGAGTTAAGAAAAAGAAAAAAAAAAGAGAAAAAATGGAAAAAGAAAGAAAAATATCGTGTGTTTTGTTCCGAAAGAATAAATGTAAAAGTGAAAGAATTTTTTTATATTAATTGCAGGTAAAACTGGTTTTGATATACAGACCACCGGAGACATGTATAATAAAGGTAACGCAGGAAGGTGACAGAATTTAGTAAAAAGGATGATTCCCTAGTGGATTTGTATATTTACTAAGCTAGATAAGAACTAAAGTAATAAAACCAGAGGAATAGTAAAGGTGGAGGACATTTTAATGAAAGTGGAAGATAAAGATTGAGATTATATGAGTATTTAATGACGATCAATGAAGATTATGTGGGAAAGAGAGAGTTGGGGATGAAGGTGGATGGGAAGAAAGACAGCGGAAGACCAAGATATACCACGAAAGGACTGGAACCGACATATATGAGTAGTATGGGACATTATTGCTCCGAATGTATTGAATAAGAATCTTAATATACGTGGTACTTCCCTAAACTGAATTGTTTGATTTTAAACAAAACAAAATATTTCAAATCGTTACGTAGAGGACACGATTGAAAAACATATTCACTTTTCGAAACTTATTTTAATCCTATAAATTATCGTATATTCTCATTACTAAACCTGTTATAATACTATCATTCCTAACTGGGAATTGTTTGTCAACTTGATTTTATGATACTGACGTTATAAACCAAGTCCTGACCTAGAATACAGTATGCAAGGTCAAGTTCTCAATCTTCTGCGTCATTGTATAAGATTTTTTTTTCCTCGTCCACAAGATTGTGAAGGAAAATTCCACGATTGCAATATCACATCCGGGGTAAGAATATTCAATTGCTATCCGA
>NC_134800.1:6353314-6355814 GCF_046742065.1 Oratosquilla oratoria | reverse complement strand
CATACACAACTTGTCGGAGGGCTCGACTAGTATAGGGATTGAATGAGAAAGAGAGGTCACGCCTCTTGTCAACTCTCTTTATGTGAAAATGTGGAAGAATTGTATTCGAATTTCAAAATGAGAGATGTTGGGTTCAGTCCGGGAACTGAGTGCCTGTCTCTTGGGGCTGCACATCCAAGTGGAGGTGAAGGCTTTGACGAGTTTTGAAAATAATAATTCTTTGACAACCCATTCACAGGAGGAAAAGAGAGAGAGAGAGAGAGAGAGAGAGAAGGGGGATAGTAATTAATGTTTTAGTAAGATTTAGTAAAACAATACTGTAACGGAATGACAAGCTTAGAACAAAGGAAAGAAAAAAGGAAGGGAAAGAGGAAAGATAGGAAACAATAAAGAAAGGAAAGTTAGAAGAAAGGAAGGAAGGACAGAAGGGAGGAAAGAAAGAAGGCAAGATAGAAAAGAAGAAAAGAAAAAGAAAAAAGGAAGAAGGAAAAAGAAAATACAGAAGGAAGGAAGGGAAGAAACAAAAAAGGCAAGATAGAATGTAAAAAAGAAAATAAAAAGACAAGGAAGGAAAGAAGAACAGAGGGAGAAAAGAAGGGAAGAGAGAAGGGAAATTTGCAATGAAGAAGGAAAATAAAAGGTAAATGAAAGGAAGAAGTGAAGTAAGGAGGAAAAGAGAGGAAAGAAAGGAAAGAAGAACAGAAGAAAGAAAATAAGAAAAGGAAGGAAGAAGGAAATAAAGGAGATAAGAAAGGAAATAAGGAAGAAACGAACGAACGAACGAAAGTCTAAGAAAATAAATTTACCGGAAGTAAACGACTTAGAGGCGAAATCATAAAAAACAATCAGTCGAGAAAACACCAAGACAGAAAAGTTTCTTTTTTTGTCATCAGCGGTAAAACAATTACCGTGGAAGTAGGAGAGAAATTGCCAAACTGCTTGAAGAAGGAGACGAAGAACAAAAAAAAAAAAAAAAAAAAAAAAGGAGGGGAAATAAAAAATTTCCGATTGATTGAAAGAATGACCGGAACGAAATGAAAAAGGGAGTGAAAATTTCTTGAAGAATTCCGAAAAACAAATCATAGATCCTTGCCAAGATCCTTGCTCCCAGAGAGAGCTGTTGAAATCAGAGAGTAAGCAGGTATCAGCATGAAGAGAGAGCAGTTGGTTGAGTAGTGAAATTAGCTTTTTTCCAGACAGCAGCGGGCAGTTGGCATCTGCTACCTTCGGGAGGTGAGTTCAACTGCTACCAAACAGAAAACAACTGCTCGAAAAAGAACTTTCGCTTGCAGAGAAGAAACTGCTTCCTATCGAAACAGCGGTATTCAGGAAGGAAGCAGTTTGCATGCAGACAAAACCCAGCTGCTTGCAGACAAGCACTAGATGGCTGCCTGCCGATGGAACCAGCTGTTTGCAGTCAGAGAGCAGCTGCCTGCAAAGAAAAGCCATCTGCTGATAAGACACAGATATCTTTGGAAGCAGATGCACCCAGACAGGGTGCAGTTGCTTGCAGGCAAGGACCAGCTGCACAAAGATAGAAAGCTATTTAGTGACAGGAAACACCTAACTGTATCCCAGAATAGCTTGTTGGTCGAGTTAATTATAAGTTACCACACATACATTACACACACACACACACACACACACACACACACACACACACACACACACACACACACACACACACACACACATTGTATGGCGTAATGACTGTATGTTTTCTGCGTTCATTATTTTAGGGAGTTTAATGGCACCCCTACGGACAAGAGGCACTTGGCATTTTTTAGAATTGGAGAATAGTCTCTAACTAAAAAAGAATTGTAACCACTTTTGGATATTATTCTCTCGCCAATCTGTTTCCATTTCCATCTCTACTTTGCTTTGAAGATTCTTGGGGCAGATAGCAGTCACTACTAAGAATCGGACAGGAGTGCGGGACTCGAACCCAAAACTAAGTGACTAATTTAGTTTAAATGCCTAAAAAAAGGATCAGAGCAGACGACATATGAGGTAGGAAAAATCAACTTTTCGTGTAATGAAGCTTTTTTCAGATACTTGATAGAGCTTCAAGAAGCGAAACATTACACGCTTCTTAAAGGCTTCATATTCAGACTAAGTGACTTATAGAAGGTTTCTGAAGAAGTCCAAATCAAGAGGATTGATATACAAAGCAGTAAGATTTAGCTTGTAAATCTACCTTTAGGTATTCAAACAAATAATGCGAAGGCGAAGAAATAAAAAGAGACATGTCAGCATTTTCGTGTATCGTAATTAAGAATCAGAACAAAGATGGGGAAAAAATCGTGACAAAATGAGCTGCAATCAAGAAGTTTTAACAAAACGTGAGGAGGGGGAAGAAGGAAGAAAATATACGATGGAAGATGAGAATGAGAAATAAATGAGAATATAAAGTAATAGATGACGAAGAGGCAGAGAAAGAGAGGAAAGGACGGAAACAAGGAAGAGGATAATGAAGAATTATGCTTAAAGAAAAATTGCT
>NC_134800.1:6325814-6345814 GCF_046742065.1 Oratosquilla oratoria | reverse complement strand
TGCTTCAACTCGTATTTCTAGATTTTAAATTGGATTGATTTTTACGAGAGTTTCTCATATTTCTCTCATGGTGGAAATCATTCTGGAAACTCTCTCTCTCTCTCTCTCTCTCTCTCTCTCTCTCTCTCTCTCTCTCTCTCTCTCTCTCTCTCTCTCTCTCTCTCTCTCTCTCTCTCTCTCTCCTTCTTTCTTTCTTTTTCTATTTGAATTTACTTTTTTCGAAATTCGTCATCAGAGTCGACTCTAACCAAGAGGCTTCTTGGAACTGGAGACTGTCCACGGATTTTCTTCAAGAATGAGAAAAAGCAAAAATCCATTAGAAGAGCGTCCGATAGGAGACTTCCAAAAGTATGAATATTTATAGACAGACTTTGGAATATATACATATATATATATATATATATATATATATATATATATATATATATATATATGTGTGTGTGTGTGTGTGTGTGTGTGTGTGTGTGTGTGTGTGTGTGTGTGCATCTGTGTGTGCGTGCGTGTGTGTGTGTGTTTGTATGTGATTCAATTACTTGATTCATGATCCACAGCGATTAACTTCCCGGATGAGAACTAGAGTTCATATATTCCCTAACGTATGTTTAATGTTTTGACCATACACACACATACACACACACACACACACACACACACACACACACACACACACACACACACACACACACACACACACACACACACACACACACACACACATGCATTCATACATATATACATACACATTTTATATACATATAAAATATGTACACTTCCGTCTTTTATGTTCATAAATGCATTTGAACAAGACTATAGCCACAGCGCCGTATGTAATCCATTTATCCAGGAAATATTAATTTTGGTAATTTGGATAAAATGAAGAGACTGCAGTCAATCATTCATTCCATTACTCGGTCAACTAATCAATCATTCAATCCATCAACTTCTCTTTCGCAGTCTTTGTATCCTTTTCCACCTCAGGATCATCAAACACTTACATCAAGTTGAATTGTCGGCCCTTTACGTACTAATTGGTCGCTTCTTTGTTATAATGGCCGTCGGTAGCCGATTTTATTAACTTCCCTGTCACCTTGTTGGTAGTTAGTGATGCAACAAACTATGGTTGTTATAGAAGGTAGAACAACCTAGATTTACTCCAAGCACTACCAACTGTAATCTAGATTTTAGTGTTTGTAATCTCTATGTGATTTCCGAGTTACTTTCTTATTTTATTTATGATAGTAACTCATCAAGTCACCTTGGGGTAATGGTAACTCTTTTCGGTTCTAGAAACTAGAACGACCTAGTTATATTGCAGGCACTGTCATCTTTAATCTAGATTTTAGTATTTTTAATCTCTATGCAAATTCTAAGTTACTTTATTATATTATTTATACTAGTAACGTGTCTAATTACCTTGTTCTAATAGTAAATATTTTAAGATCTAGAAGCTTGAACGAACTAGATATATTGCAGGCACTACCAACTATAATCTAGTATTTAGTGTTTGTAATCTCCATGTGATTTCTAAGTTACTTTATTACTTTATTTATGATAGTAGTTGCCTTGTTTTAATGGTAACTCTTTTAGGTTCTAGAAGCTAGAACGATCTACATATATTCCAGACATTGCCATCTATAATCTAGACTTTGCTGTTTGTAATATCTAGGTGGTTCCTAAGTTACTCTATAATATATATATATATATATATATATATATATATATATATATATTTATATAATATATATATATATATGTATATATATGTATATATATATATATATATATACATATATATATATATATATATATATACTATAACAAAGTAGTAGCTTCTGTCTGTCTGTCTGTTTGTTTGTTTGTTCACGAACTCCTTCTAGGGTTTTAGAGATAGACCCCCATAACTATGTATTCTAATACCATATCACGCCAGTTACTTTGATAACTATATTTCATTTAAAAAAAATATTATTTGGGCTTCAGTTAAAAATTAAAGGGGGTGGTGTGGTATTACGCAACTACTGTAGTGTCCCCTTAACACGATTGGCATTGTGTGACAAAAATTACTATGATTAAACAAACCTTTCGTAATCGTTGATAAATATTATTTATATTTGTGAAATTAATGTTGCCACAAACTATGATAGCCTTTGTAAGGAGAAAGCATGTAAATGTAAAATGATTGTATGATTTTACCAAATGTTTAAATATTGGTTATTTTTATTTTTATTTCTCGCGGGCGGTAATATACTCAAGTTCAAAGATAATGAAAGGTTAGTTCAATTCTTTTCTTACGGCCGAATATATTTTATTTCCAAAGGGCGTCTCCCTCCTCAAATTGATTTTTCTTACTTAACATTTAATTTGTGTTACTTTTTCCATTGAGTTATATTGATACGTGTAGCTTTTCTCCTCAAATTCTATCAAAATTTCAATGATCATCATTTCCCCGCAGCAACGCGCGGGTAATTTGGCTAGTGTATATATATATATATATATATATATATATATATATATATATATATATGTATATATATATATATATATATACATATATATATTATATATGTATATATATAATACATATATATACATATATATATATATATATATATATATATATATATATATATATATTTATACCAGGATCTTCGCTTCCCTTAGTTATGAAGAACAACGTTTTAGAACCACAATTCAACCTCTCTCCCATTTTCTTTCACAGATACCCTGAAATGACCCTGCGGGTTGCTTACTTTAATAAAACATTTACTTTGCGTAGCAAACATTTCCTTGCCATTAGGAAGCATAAATGCGTTATTTTCATTAATAGTCCTCATTCCGTTTTCTATTGGAAAATAATGTATAACTATTTTTTTTCCGTCCAATGTAAGATTTAGATAACCAAAAGGGAATGGATCTTATAGTAAGGAAAGAAGTAATTTTCTTTATAATTATTCATCTACTTATTCATTTATTCATTTATTCATTTTTATTTATCTATTATTTGTTTATGTATCTATTCTCTTACAATGAGGATAAGAGCAGGATTGCTTCTATAATTATTTATTTATTTGTTTATATACATGTTTATTGTTATCTATTAATTTTATCTATTTACTTTATTTATTTCTCTATTTTTCTACAAGAGGGCATTGTCTTCTAGTACTCTGAGCACCAACGTCTAGAAGCGATAATCTAGATTCTATAATACTGTTTTCGGTTCGATCAATATCAACTTAGATCTAAATTGACTTAGGTTCGAGTCCTGTTAAGAATCAACGAGTGACTGCAGTAAGAGTATTCGGTCTTAAATCTCCGAACTCTGACAGAGGCTGTCATGCCTAGTAACTTCGTAGTGCAAACAGTAATTGAAAAGCAAAAATTAAATAATCAAATCAATAAACCAATCAATCAACAAATAGATTAATAAATAAGATAAAGAATGAATAATTAAATAAATCAACAAAATTGAAAACACAAATGAATAAATGAATAGATGAATAAATGGACAAGCAAGCAAATAGACAACTAAATGAATAAATAAATATTTTGATAATCAAAATTGAAAATATACCTCGGAGGAACATTCAAAATGTTCATAACTTTTCATTAATTTTATACACATGAAAGACGTTCCAGTTGTATACATAAAAGCAGAACCGAGAGAAAGGGCAATGCATCTTTAGGTTGTGTACCAAAGGAAGTCTGTGTTATGATTAGAATAAAAGAGTAAAAATATGTGGCAGTCAAGCGAACGAAGATTCTGTTGTGGTCCTCAAGACCTCTTGAAAGACCAGAAGATGAAGACAAGCTTCTGAAGTATCTATGGAGAAGAGAAGTTTCTGAGGTGCCTATAGTGTCTCTTGAAGAACAAGGAGATGGAGACAAGCTTCTGAGGTATCTATGGTGTCTCTTAAAGAACAAGATGAAGAGAAGCTTCTGAGACGGCTATGGTGTCTTTTAAAGAAGTCAAGCTTCTGAGATAACTACGGTGTCTCTTGAAGAACAAGGAGATGAAGACAAGCTTCTGAGATAACTACGGTGTCTCTTGAAGAACAAGGAGATGAAGACAAGCTTCTGAGGTATCTATGGTGTCTCTTAAAGAACAAGATGAAGAGAAGCTTCTGAGGCGGCTATGGCGTCTATTAAAGAAGTTAAGCTTCTGAGATAACTACGGTGTCTCTTAAATAACAAGATGAAGAGAAGCTTCTGAGGTATCTATGGTGTCTCTTGAAAGACGAGAAGATGAAGACAAGCTTCTGAGGTATCTATGGTGTCTCTTAAAGGACAAGAAGAGGAAGACAATTTCTGATATATGGTGTCTCAGAAGAACAATATGACAAGAAGATGAAGACAAGCTTCTGGGGTATCTATGGTGTGTCTTAAAGAACAAGATGAAGAGAAGCTTCTGAGGCGGCAATGGCGTCTCTTATAGAAGCTAAGCTTCTGAGATAACTACGGTGTCTCTTAAAGAAGCTAAGCTTCTGAGATAACTACGGTGCCTCTTAAAGAATAAGATGAAGAGAAGCTTCTGAGGTATCTATGCTGTCTCTTAAGGAACAAAAAGTTATCTAAGATACATATGTTGTTGTATTCAATAACTAAAAGTATGTTGCGGTGTCTTTCTGGAGTATCACTAAAGACCACTTGAATGTCAAGAGGATAAAGAAGCTTCTGAGGTATTTATGGTGTCTCTTAAAGAACAAGAACGTAAAGGCAATATTATAAGGTACTTATGTAAAACGTTATTCAAATATTCACATATACTGATTGTATTCTGTAACTAAAACATTGAAGAAAAAAAATTGTGGTCTCATAAGAACATAAGAATAGGGAGGACTGCAAGAAACCATAGACGTACACTAGGCAGTTCCATGTCCATAACCACCCATCATTGCTATCCATAAAGTTATCTGATCTTTTCTTAAAACAACCAATAGTTTCTGGAGCAGCATCTAAGAACTCTTGGACAAGAGAATGAGTAACAAAAAAAAAAAAAAAAACTCTGGTATGTCAATGAAGACTTTTGAACGACAAAAAGATAAAGGCAGAAAAAAGTCATACCTATGCCTAAAGAAAAATAAATATTTTGATTGTGATCTATCTTTGAGGCAGTCTTGTCAACATGTAAGTATTTAACTATTTAGTTTAAATTGACTATTTTCTTTTTATTATGATGTTTGTTAGGCTAATACCTTCATGATTGGTCAACGTATATATGGATTGAATTGTATAAATGAAATTAATTTTCCTATACTTTTATTTTGATGATTATTATATAAATTTTATTTTTTGTGATTGTCACAGTAGTATGTTCATAAATGTTCAATTTATTCAATCTAAGTTATTTGTGAATATTTCTTCCTATTCTCTCTCTCTCTCTCTCTCTCTCTCTCTCTCTCTCTCTCTCTCTCTCTCTCTCTCTCTCTCTCTCTCTCTCTCTCTCTCTCTCTCTCTCTCTCTCTCTCTCTCTCTCTCTCTCTCTCTCTCTCTCTCTCTCTCTCTCTCTCTCTCTCTCTCTCTCTCTCAGTTAGTAGAATGAAGTTCATATCACTGTGCACATTCGTTAACTTAACTTTCAATTTGACTTTCGTGAAATGTCAGACAAATATGGTCTACTGTCAGAAAGAGGAAATTGAAATATGGAATCTGTCAGCTTCAGGTAGCCGCCATTTTGGGAATGTTATCACAAATGGAATGATAGATATTTCAAATATTGTAATCAGAACGCTTTTATATTTGACAAATTCTAGGTATCAGTAGGAAAGAAAATGCTTTGTGGGGTGCGTCGGGGGAGTACAGACATGCATAGAGAGAAAAAAATAGAGAAAAAAAGAGAAAGGGTGCCCCACTATGCCATCGAGGAGAGTAATGAGCTCTTAAGTAAAATAATCAATTAATTAATTAATTAATCAATCAATGAGAAGTGAAATCAAAGAAAATAAGTAAAACAGGTCGATAAAACATTGATGATAAAGTGATGATAATTATAATGATATTATTGTTAGTGATGATAGTAACGCTTATACTACTACTAATGATAATAATGATAAGCATAATGTTGATTATAACAATAATAATAATTAGTCATAATAACAATATAAATAATTACTAATAACAGTATTAACAACAATAATGATAATGATAATACTGGTGATGGAAATGATAATGATAATACTGGTGATGGTAATGATAATGATAAAGATAGATTAAGAAGGAGAGAGAGTGTAAAAATCGGTGATGCACGAATTAAGGACACTGCAGGTGGTAATGAGTGACAAAGGAAGAGAAGATAATGACGTAAGAGGACCTTGATGAACATTGAGGGTAGAAGGGGGAAAGGAAGAGGAGGAGGAGGAGGAGGTGGAAGACGAAGAGGAAGAGGAGGAAGGAGAGGCGAAGAGATTGGATGGTGATGATGATGATGATGGTAATGATGAAAGAAGGGGAGGAGGAGGAAGAAGAAGCGTAAACCTTAATTATCTTGAAGATGATGGTGATGGTGATGGTGATGATTATGCTGATGGTGATGGTGGATGATGATGATGATGATGATGATGATGATGATGATGGAGAAAGAGGAGGAAGGAGAGACAAAATGCTTAAGATGACGATAATGATGGTGATGATGATGGTGGTGGTGGTGATGATGATGATGATGATGATGATGATGATGATGATGATGATGATGATGATGATGATGATGATGATGATGATGGAGAAGGAGAGACGAAGTTTTTATCTTGATGATGGTGGTGATGATGTTGATAATAATAATGATTATGATTGTTACCAGACAATACCCATATACCTTTACGCTCACCCTCGAGTTTATGATTTATTCAGTCTACGCATGCATACTTGTGCGTCCATGGTGAAATGTGGTACATAGTGGTAGGCTTCAGCGAACTCCTATTATGTGAGCTGACCCTCGGTCAGAAAGGCTGATCTCACGGCCACCTGCACCAGGTTCCGTGAGACGACCCGGAATATTGCCAAAACATAGCATTAACTATAACTTATTCATTACGTTGATAGGATAATGATTCTTCTTGTGTATATGTATATATAAATTATACTGGATGCTCACACTCGGTTCCATATAGTACAAAAATTTAATCATACGGAGTATATACATATATATAAAACTTAAACTCCCTCTCGGAGAAAGATAAGCTGAGATACAGAGTAAACCGTATGTGTGTGTGTGTGTGTGTGTGTGTGTGTGTGTGTGTGTGTGTGTGTGTGTGTGTGTGTGTGTGTGTGTGTGTGTGTGTGTGTGTGTGTGTGATTGTAAAAATATGTTGACAACCGTCACACATTTTCTTCGTTTTTGCCAATATGGCAAGAGACAGACCAGACCAGGCCCAACTGTCAAACCGACAAGTTTAACAATTAAAGCAAAGAACCCAGAGAAGCCTTCCTCTTCACGCCTCTGACTAATGTAGGCCAACAACTTACATGATGATGATGATAATGATGATGATGATGATGATGATGATGATGATGATGATGATGATGATGATGATGATGATGATGATGATGGTGATGATGATGATGATGATGATGATGATGATGATGATGATGATGATGATGATGATGATGATGGTGATGATGATGATGATGATGATGATGATGGTGATGATGATGTTGATGATCATGATGATATTGGTGGTGATGGTGGTGGTGGTGATGATGATGATGATCATGATGATGATGTTGATGATGTTGGTGATCATGATGATATTGGTGGTGGTGGTGGTGGTGGTGGTGATGATGATGATGACGACGACTATGATGATGATGATGATGATGATGATGATGATGATGACGACGATGATAGAAGAGGAGGAGGAGGAGGAAAGAGAGACGAGAAGCTTATTTATCCTGATGACGATGATGATAATGATATTTATTTTTCATTTTTATTACGGCTATGATCATAATGAAAACGGTGATTATGATAAGCAGGATGGAAACTGGAATAGAGAGAGTGGAGGAGTTGGAGACAATTAACTCCAGAGGATTGAGGAAGGGAAGAGCAAACAGATGTAGGAAGAGGAGGAAGAGGAGGAGGAGGAGGAGGAGGAGGAGGAGAGGAGAGAGCGAAGGGACTGTTCGCAAAAAATACATACGGTTTGAAAAACAAATGTGAAAAAAAAAGGTTTGCTTATCAGAAACGACCTTAAAACGTCTAAACATCTCCGCCTTAGAGAAAGTATGTGTGTGTGTGTGTGTGTGTGTGTGTGTGTGTGTGTGTGTGTGTGTGTGTGTGTGTGTGTGTGTGTGTGAGCAAACTCCACCACTGGAACTCGAATCCTTGGATGTGTGACTGCTTACTACACAGCAAAGACGTTACCATTGTACCAAGCTTGATCGTATAAAAGAAAAAATGTTTTGGAAATTGACCATTCCCAACGACATTCGCATGATACAGTATGTGATCTTAACTTCATCGACCCTTTATTCAAGCGGGCCATCCAACAAGTGTGTGAAGTTACGAGAAATGCATTGACACACTCAGGTGGGACTCGAACCTTTGGATGCACGACTGCCTAGCAAGGGCGCTACCGTTTTACTACTTTTTTTTTTTTTTTTTTTTGCCAGATATAATCTTCTAGCTCCTTAGACAAAAGGATATACTTGATATATTTTCTTCTGATTAGTAACAGGCGAATTTATTCAGCTGGTGTTAAGAATACTGTCTGCCTGGAAGCAGGGTCTGGATAGTCCATGGCCTGATTCAGACCAAAAACCATCCAACCAGCTCTCTGATGCCTCTGCTGTTTATCCGTCGTTGGAAAATACAGAGAAACTGTGTCAAAAGCTTAGAAAATCCTCATCATCATCATCTCCTTCTTCCTCCTCTCCTTCCTCCGCCTCATCTTCCTCCTTTTCCTCCTTCTCCTCTCTCTCCTCCTTCATCCTTCTCAGTTCCTCTTCCTCCTCTTCCTCTTTCTTCTCCTCTCTTTCCTCCTCCTCCTCTCCTTCCTCCTCCTCATTTCCTCCTCCTCTTACTCATCTTCCTCCTCCTCCTCTCCTCCTCCTCTTCTTCCTCCTCCACATTTCCTCCTCCTCCTCTTCCTCTACTTCTCCTCCCTCTCCTCCTTCTACTCCCCTTCTCCCTTTCTTCTCCTTTCCTCCTCCTCCTTCTTCCTCCTCTCTCCTCCTCATCCTCTCCTTCCTCTTCCTCATTTCCTCCTCATCCTCCTCCTCCTCCCCTTCTTCTCCTTTCCTCCTCCTCCTCCTCCTCCTCCTCCTCCTCCTCCTCATCCTCATCCTTACTTTTTGTTCTATTTTATCTCCCCTTTCCGCTTAATCTTCTTCCATTTTTTTCTTCTTCTGTCATTCTTTCTCCTCCTCAGTCTTTTTCCTCCTTTAACTTACCTCCATCTTTCTTCCTGTTTTGTTCGTCCCCTCTTTCCTCTTCTTCGTTTTCCTTTACTCTCTTTCTTCGTTTACACTCTCTCTCTTTTTACCCATTTTCTTTCCTTGCCTCTTCCTCTTTATCTTGTATCATCCCACTTCCTCTCTTTATCGTCTCTTTCTTATCCACCTCTTTCTATTTCTTTACCTTCGGCTCTTTTTTCATCTTTCCTTTCCTCTTTCCTTATTCCTTTACCTCCCTTTTTATTGTTTACCCTACACATCCCGTTTTCTCTCCGTTTTCTTCCTTACCTTTATTTCCCTCATACGTCATTGTTCCCTTTACCTTTTGTCTACCTTAACAGCTTCCCTTTCCTCCCAAAATGGAAAATAGAGAGGGACCGTTTGATAAATACATGAGACGTCAGGCGCGCTCTACGTGTTAGGATTGATTGGCGTCAACCCTGTGATAGACGGAAGGATGGACAGGGAGATAGATAAACAGACCGGACGAGAGACATGAGGGCGGAGGAGGGAGAGGAGGGAGGGGGAGGGGGGGGAGGGGAGGAGAGGAAAGGGGAGGGAGAGGGGGAAGGGAGGGGGAGGGGAGGAGAGGGAAAACGATGGAAGTTAGGGAAGCAAGTAATCAGGAAGATAAAGGCCAGGGATGAAATGATAATGTATACACGTGTGTATGTATGTATGTAATGTATGTATGAATGTATGTAATGTATGTGTGTGTATGTATGTATATATGTATGTATGTGTGTGTGTGTATGTGTGTATATATCACAGGTGAGAAATGTAGTAACACATTTATAAATCACAACTAACACCACAGTCGGACGAAAGAAAGAGTTGCGTAAGCGGAACTATATATTTCGATTGCTATCTGCAATCCTCTTCAGTAGTACAAAGTGGCAGGGAGGAGGCTATCTTAAGTAGTAACCTCTTACAAAAGAAAGGGAACACGAGAAAATACAGAACATCACTGCCTCAGGTCAACTAGGGTTGGGGCAGTGATGTTCTGTATTTTCTCGTGTTCCCTTTCTTTTGTAAGAGGTTGCTACTTAAGATAGCCTCCTCCCTGCCACTTTGTACTACTGAAGAGGATTGCAGGTAGCAATCGAAATATATAGTTCCTCTTACGCAAATCTTTCTTTAGTCCGACTGTGGTGTTAGGAGTGTATATATGTATGTATGCATGTATGTATGCATTATGTACTCGTATGTATGTATGTATGTATGTATGCATGTATATATGCATTATGTACTCGTATGTACGTATGTATGCATGTATGTATGTATGTATGTATGTATGTGTGTGTGTGTGTATGTGTGTATATATGTATGCATGTCTGTATGTATTATGTACTCGTACGTATGTATGTATGTATGCATGTATGTATGTATGTAATGTATGTATGTATGTAATGTATGTATGTATGCATGTATGTATGTATGTATGTATTTATATATGTATGTATGTACGTATGTGCGTATGTA
Source organism: Oratosquilla oratoria (assembly GCF_046742065.1). NCBI lineage: Eukaryota > Metazoa > Arthropoda > Malacostraca > Stomatopoda > Squillidae > Oratosquilla > Oratosquilla oratoria. Next base: position 6,334,945 of record NC_134800.1, on the reverse strand, counting down.
CGAATGAAAAGGGTACAGAAATGAATACTAAAGTAATGAGATTTGACCTCAGTCGCAGAATGAGAGACAAAGAGAGAAGAGAAAGTCGGGGAGGGAGAAAACAGAATATTATTGTAAGGAGAAAGCGAATAGAGTTAGGGAATTGTTCCTAATCACAGTGTAAATTGGAGGGACTTGCGTAACAAAGGGAACAGAGAACAAGAAGAACAGCCAATTTAGAATGAAAGATATTCAGGGTTACAATGCATGTATGGACTTGTGTGTGTGTGTGTGTGTGTGTGTGTGTGTGTGTGTGTGTGTGTGTGTGTGTGTGTGTGTGTGTGTGTGTGTGTGTGTGTGTGTGTGTGTGTGTGTGTGGATGGATTGACAGACGACCAAATATTTTATGGTAGGCGTAGTTGTATATACAGAATCTAAAAAGTTGACAACAATTCAGAACAATTAGGCAAAAAACTTTACCAATTTTTTTGACGAAAATTAAATAAAATCACTAATGTTAACCATAACCGTTATACACTTTAACAAACGGACAATGTCAGTGAAATTGTAATGTTCGTAGAGTTCCCACGGGTTTTTTTTTTTTTTTTGACTTAATCAATCCTATTAAACTTTCCAAAGGTTTATAAGATGTTAAATGAATCAATATTCAATATTAAAAGCGCAAACAAATTTGTATTGCATATACAACATTATGTATGACATAAGTTTTACACTACAGTATATCAAAATTAAACAAAACATGTTTTAATTATTTCAAGATTTTACTAAATCATCTATCTCTTGAGTTTAATTCGGTAACATTATCTATCTAATAATGTCATAATTTTTCCTTTTTACACAAAAAGCTTTTCCAAGCCAATAGATACCTTTAATCTGTTATTGTTAATTACTACCTCTCATGTATATGCTGATGGAACACCTAAATGTTATTGAAATGCGTGATTGCTAAACCATGAACTATATGTTATTGTTATAATTTACAATATCTAAATCTCATTAATTCGCTTCAATACCAGTTACGGAGAGCTAATCACTTAACTATGTAACACCTGGCACGTGTTAATTATAACACTTGGATGCATTTCAGCGAATACAAGGAATAAAACTAGAATACTAATCATAACCATCATCAATTGGAAGCATACACCGGGGTACGCTTTGCTTCACTCACACGCCGTCCAGTCCCCATGATGTCTCTAGGCAAGCTCCTAGTCAGACACCCTTTCATCCCATTAAAAACAAAAATCTCGACAGGTTCGATAGATTTGGGCCTCGTCCATGAATTCTGCGGACGTCCCCTTCTTCGTCTCCTCCATCGAGGATTGTCTCTTTTGGAGATGATCCTGTAAGCGGGGTCAACTTCAGGGAAACGTGCCATAGGTCCATATAGCTAGAGCTGACATTCATCAATTACTCTGGAAACCGGCCTATACTTAGTCTGACAGTACAGTTTCTGGATTAATATGAAATCATTTCATCGAAACCCCAAGACTCTACGAAGACACTTGGTACTAAAGTCATCGAGTCTCCTCTTCAAATCAGCATTCAATGGCCATGCCTCGCATCCGTACAGGGACATTCATGAATTATGATCATGACACAATAAGATAAGGTACAGGATTTGCATGCGCGATCAGCGTACTGGAAGTCATCTGGAATTAGCTGAAATAAAATTATTAAAGTTGGTCTGTGGTTGAGACAATTTGGTTGAGGCTGTGTTGAGAGGAACCAATGGAGTCTGTGTCCTCTCAAGACTTCTGACCTCAATATTGCATATAATGTAACCCAAACCAAGAACCAAGACTAACAGAAGAACTTGGCTGTCGACAGGATCCTAAGAAATATTCCCCTCGTTCTTGCAGTCGCGATATTTCTTCTGTAATTCATTGTAAGATTTCAAATGAGTTGTATGCCTTTTGGGGAATTTATGGAGGTTTTCTGTATCTGACTAGAGGAGAGGAATTAAACAATAATTGGTTAATTTCTTGGTCTTTAAGATATTTCATCTTTAACTCCAAAATAATCTTATTGTGTTTTATACAGGCAATTTATTCATTGAGAGTTTGGAAAGAAAGAGTCATATATATATATATATATATATATATATATATATATGTATATGTATACATATCTATATATATTTATATATATACATATATATATATGTGTATATATATATATATATATATATATATATATATATATATATATATATATAGAGAGAGAGAGAGAGAGAGAGAGAGAGAGAGGGAGAGAGAGAGAGAGAGAGAGAGAGAGAGTTAAAGGGATAGAAAGAAAGACAAAGAGACAGAGGCACAAGAGATAGAAAGAAAAACAGAGGGACAGAGAGAGAGATAAAGATAAAGAGAGAGAGAGAGAGAGAGACAGACAGAGAGAGGGACAGAGACAAGAGTGAAGAAGATACAGACAGAAAAGGAGAGAGAGAGAGAGAGAAAGAGAGAGAGGTCGCTTTCTCTCTTTTTCTGCTTCATCAGACTTTTAAAATTCCTTGTAACCATTTACATCATCCTCTTCTTTCCTGCGCTGTCTTGCATCTCCTTCCAGGACGCCATTAAACACGCCATGTGTCATAATCTATTCCATCTAGAACTTTATTCACCAACCTAGGGTGCTAGCACCCCTTAGAGGTGCTGAAAGCAAGTATAGGAGGTGCTGGGAATTGATGCACACAAAAATCACATTGATTTATGTATCATTGATTACCCAGTTGTGCATGTTTGACTTTTTCCATGCTATTCTATTTTTTCTAGAGCGTTCTTATTTCTTCCACAAACAATATTGTCGATTTGTTTCAGTTCTAAGGAACCAAGAAAATAAATCGTCAAGCAGTACACTTTAGTTTCTTTTATCCTTCTAATAACAAGATAAAGGTGCTAGACTGCTTAGACATGACAACAGGGGGTACTATGGTCGGAAAAGTATGGGAATCTCTAATTTCTAGAATTTCATTTCCCATAATCTCTAGATTCGCCAAAGGTTGATATTTTCGTCATGTCTTTGTCTTCCTTTGCATCGCCCATATTCAGAAATATATGAAACGACTCGTGTCATTTATCTGGTACGAATGTATTTTCGATAATTTTAATTCACATATATATTTCCTCCGAAGCGTTGAAAGCATAACAAAATTCAAACTCGGTTATTAAAAAAATGAAATAGAATATTTGAGAAACAAAATATTACATTGTTAATTGAAAATGTGATCTATAACGCAATAGATTATGAAAATATCCAACTGTAATCATTCTTATGTTTGAAACAATGAGAAAGACATTGTACGCTGGCCCATTGAGTACAGTTTTGCATAAATTAATGAGGATTATTGGACTTGACCTAACATATGTTGTAGCAATGCAAATAATCTTTTCGTATTCAATATTCCTACTGTATATACAATAGTTTCCCGATCATTAAAGTGTTTGTTTTAGAAAATACTGTATCAATACAATAACAAAGAAAGATTTATTAGAACTGCTTTTACCGTGGCTGTACCAGGAAGATTATTGTGTTTTTTTCACCGATAACCAGTGCTTCTATCCGTGTGAATAATAATCTCACCGAAGGCCTTATCTCTCTCTCTCTCTTTCTCTCTCTCTCTCTCTCTCTCTCTCTCTATATATATATATATATATATATATATATATATATATATATATATATGTCTGTCTGTCTGCCTGTCTGTTTCTGCCTCTCTCTCTCTCTCTCTCTCTCTCTCTCTCTCTCTCTCTCTCTCTCTCTCTCTCTCTCTCTCTCTCTCTCTCTCTCTCTCTCTCTCTCTCTCTCTCTCTCTCTCTCTCTCTCTCTCTCTCTCTCTCTCTCTCTCTCTCTCTCTCTCTCTCTCTCTTTCTCTCTCTCTTCTCTCTCTCTCTCTCTCTCTCTCTCTCTCTCTCTCTCTCTCTCTCTCTCTCTCTCTCTCTCTCCCTCTCTCTCTTTCTCTTTTTCGTTCTATCTCTGATTCATCGACTTTCCTGATTCGTAATGAATAACTTATCTATAAAACCCGATTAAAAGGAGACATTTAAGGAGGAATGAAGGAATGATAGAAGTTGAAATTGATTAACATTATTCTTTAATGAGAGATATATTTCTTGATTAAAAGAATGATGCGATACTCTGGTCAGTAGGGGTGGCATTTAAGTCCTCAAAGCACTGAAGGGTGTGGACTTTGGAATAAGCGAGGCCTTTGTTGATCTGAAACCTTTTTTGTTTAAAAAATTTAAAATTATTTCAGGTCAATTCTGTCCAATATGGTGACCTGTTAGGCAGAGGTTCCGTTGTGTGAAAGACACATAAAAAATGAATGAATAAATAGTAAAATATAATGATAATGAACGAAAGAACTAAAACTAAAAATAAAAATAATTAAAAACCTGCGCAAACCTGAACGAAGTAAGAAATTAAAAAAAAAAAAATAGATAGATAAGTAAAATAAGTAAATTGAAAATAAAAATAGAATCAGATAAAGTAAAATCAAATCAAATCAAATAAGAAAGACAAAAAAAAATAGAAATAAAGATAATCAGTTGAAAATCGGCCTCCTACCCTGAACGTAGCTCCTTTCGACCGTGACCCCAAGAACATCCGCCCAACTTAACCCGTGAACGCATTAAAATCGCCTGGCGCCTCACCAACTGCATCTATACAATGCGCCAATGTCATGCCCGTCGTAAATCCAGAAATGACGAAACACGTCCCCGAGTATCTGGTGATTTATGGGTCCGGAAACGGCCGAAGGATGCACAAGAACCTATTCCGGATTTTCGAGAAGAAAAAAGAAAAATGTCCGGATTTTCGAGAAGAAAAAAGAAAAAACGGCGATGTCCGGATTTTTCGAAAAAAAAAAAAGGTACAAACGGTGAGTTAGGAATATATCTGATGCCATTATGGAAATCAAATGCGTCCTCTTGAATTATTCATCTCTGGAGCACTCTACGTGAAGGTCATCCCCTTGCATAAGACGACCTTGGTAAGGTCTAGCAAATTTCTTAAGGTCTTCCTTGGCAAGGCCAGATTTAATGGTCCTAATCTTCAAGTATGGATGAGTCAAAAATCAAGTTAATCTCAGTAAGGTCAACAAGCTCCTAAAGGTCTTCCTTGCCAAGGTCAGACTTAGTGGTCTTAATGGTTAGAATTTAACTTATCAAAAAAAATTATCTAAAGCTTAGTAAGGCCAACAAGTTACAAAAAATCATCATTGACAAGGTCAGACAATGGCTTTAAGGTCATATTTGCCTGAGTAAAAAGTGAAATTGAGGTTAACTTTGTGAAAGTCCAAAACTTTTGAAAGGTCTCCACTGGCAAGGTCAGGCAATATCTTTAAGGTCAGATTTTCCTGAGTCTGAACTGAAAAGGAATTGATAAGGTCAACAAGCTTCTAAAGACCTCCCTTGATAAGGTCAGACAATGTATTTAAGGTCAAGTCTGGCTGAATCAAAATAAATTGATGTTTGCCTTGGAAAAGCTTAAAACTTAGTAATGAATTAACAAGGTCATATATATCATTAAGGTCACCCACTTAAGGTCAAAAAGGTCAAAATATATTTCAGACGAAAGTAAGCTGTTTTAAGTAGAAAAATACAGATTAAAAAACAATACGTATAAAACAACAGTGAAAACATTTTCCACGGAAAGAGAGAACAAAAATTACCAAGTTGCATAAAGAAACTAGAAATGGGTAAATGTACTTAAAACCAAATGTGTGATTAAACTAGAAAGTTGCCATCAACTTCCAGACATGAATATACAGGTTTCCAATCTACGTACACCTTATATGTAACCCATATTAGAACACAAAGTCTAATTTAATTTCATTGCATATACCACGCATCAGCGACGTATGTAGACGCATCCAAACGGAACAGCATATATAGACGCGTTGGAAAATAAAGATAAAAATCGAAATAAAAACGAGACATAGAAAATCCGTCTATGGGGGGGGAGAAGTGGAAGACAGAGGGTAAGGGAGACATTGTTATTGAATCAAATAGGAGCAAAGGAAAGGGAGTTCCAATCTGCATAGGTCAACGACACTGTGCCAAAATAGACGCTATCAGACTAAACGAGGTTATCAGGAATAACAAAGAACAGGTATAAGAAATTTGCAAAAGAATGGTATTTGTATACATACGTACGTGCGTGCGTACGTACACACGTACATACATACAGGGATACATACATACTCTTTACACAGCACATCTAGCAACAACAGAAACGACAAAACAACAAGAACTAGAGTAAGAACAAAAACGAAACGACGACGACGACAATGACAATGACGACGACGACAATGACAATGACGACGACGACAATGACAATGACGACGAAGACGACGGACGACGACGACAATGATGATGATGATGATGATGATGACGACGACGATGACGATGACATCGATGACGATGACGTCGATGACGATGACGATCACTATGATGACAATGACGACGAAGACGACGACGACGGCGACAACGACAACGATGACAACGATGATGACGTTAATAATGGAAGACAAGGAAGGCGTGAATTTGAAGTGGACGGGCTAATTAAGCCTTTTACCCTCCTCGCCTGTAAAAGAAAAACATGAATTCAATCGTCCCAAGCCCTATTGTTGGTTTAAGTGGGCGCAAATAATGAAAGACCTCATATCAACAAGGAACAAAGAAAAGCTTTACAGGATCTAATTAAAATCTAGAGGGCTATTGATTGATCCAGAGGAAATATATGGCATTACGGGCGATGTGGAATAATATATAATGTGCATTTTTTTTTTTTTTTTTTTTTTTTTTCTAAGAGAAAGAGAAACTTTACGGCGGGGAATATACTTTTTTTTTTTTTTTTTTTTTTTTTTTTAGTTTAGAATAGGAACCTTACTGGTTTGACAATGTATTCGCCAAACATAGTTACCACACAGGACTCGAATATGATAGCTCATAATTAGTGTATACGCTGTGAATTACCATATGCATATGCTGGCCTGGGTAGAATGACACACAGCATTAAGCTTTTTGTGACTTTAATCCCTTATGATTCGAACTGGAGTCCTTCTTTACAGATAAGAGACTGAATAATAAATTGGATCCTAAATATATATATATATATATATATATATATATATATATATATATATATATATGTATATATATATATATATATATATATATATTATATATATATATATATATATATATATATATATATATATATATATAATCATTACAGCCGGGGTTTAAAAAGGAAATATGTGTTATTGAACAATTGCTAGGCACATAATATGGATAGAATACGAGGCTCGCATGTACAAGATATGACCACATTATAAAACAACAATTTAACCCTTTACTAGTATGTGTGTGTGTGTGTGTGTGTGTGTGTGTGTGTGTGTGTGTGTGGGGGGCGTTTATGTGTGTGTGTGTGTGTGTGTGTGTGTGTGTGTGTGTGTGTGTTCACTTGGTCTTCACTTGGTCTTTGGATCACGTGTTGGACTCGTGATCGACAGCTATTTCCCTCCCGGAAGAGAGCTCAGAACTCGTAGGTCCGATCTATGGGTAATGCTATGACCTTACACACACACACACACACACCCAACTTCCCGCCCACGAGAGTCAGAGTAACGACCCGAAGCGCAGCGGTACCGAAATAATTTCGGCCCTGGGCAGGATTCGAACCAAGTACTACGGGCACCACCGTAGCACTGTTGAGCGCTCTACAAACTGCGCCACCGAGTGGTGTGTGTGTGTGTGTGTTTGTGTGTTTGTCTGTGTGTGTGTGTACACACACACACACACACACACACACACACACACACACACACACACACAAATATCCTTAAATGTTGGTGTAGTCCAGACCGGTCTAACACTGATATGATAGATTTGTCACTTAGTTATAATCTAATTAAGGAATTAAGTGTTTGTTGACCTGGCTCGTTAATGCTCCACTTGACTTAGGTAATTAAACAAGCAAAACAACCTTCATTAAATTCTCCTGTTTGGTTAGAAATGTTTTTCGATCTTGTAATAACTAATTACACGTATATACATATGCATATGTGTGTGTGTGTGTGTGTGTGTGTGTGTGTGTGTGTGTGTGTGTGTGTGTGTGTGTGTGTGTGTGTGTGTGTGTGTGTGTGTGTGTGTGTATGCGTGTGTGTGTGTGTGTTGTGTGTGTATGTTTATGCGTCCGTAATTTTTCCTTGTGTCTACGTATATACCTATGTATGATCATTTAGAAGAAGAGAAGAATGCTTATTCATAATACTTATATAAAATCTGAATTTCCCTATTCTATTCGTAATTTCATTTACAACATATTACTCTAGTATCAGTGAGTATATACGATATAATTCCGTTACCCGTGAACATAATTCGTCAGACAAAAATCCAATTATATTCTATTTATTTATCTTGAGCATTCAGGCCATTGTTCAATTTATATCCCCCAATCCTAATTCAATATCAACAACACAGATAACCAATACATCTAAAGGTTATCATAATATCAGCTCAAGAGATTATATAATTAAGATTATTCTTCTAAGTAGTATAACAGACTATACCCAAGTATACTCAATTAATCTGGAGCTATTTAATTACAAAATAGAATTATATATTTAGCTGCAACCGTCATGGGAACTGCCTTAAGGATTAACGATGGGGGAATGAGAATTACTGGAACCAAAGATTATCTAGACAAAAGCTAATAAATACACTAAAGTCTTTTGAAACATAATAAAACATTTCAGTGATAACAATGGATTTATACACAGCGAGAACTTATCCAATCAAAGATAAGATTTGCAAGTATGAATAAATGATAAACGGAATGAATCTTTCTTCATTAATAATAAATGAAGTTTTATTATCTTTCTTCGGAGAGATTTTGTAAAATGTAAAGTGTTTATGATATAAATTGCGAAAAATAGTTACTTGTCTGTTATGAGCATATTGAAATAGAGATGGTTACAGTAAAGTGTATGCCTATATTCTTACATATGTATATACGTGCACACAACACGCAAACACACACACACACACACACACACACACACACACACACACACACACACACACACACACACACACACACACACACACACACACACACACACACACACA
>NC_134800.1:6315814-6323314 GCF_046742065.1 Oratosquilla oratoria | reverse complement strand
TACATGAACTCCCCATAAATTTCTTTCAACTATCTAAAGTGGAAACCTAAAGTTATGTTCCCCTTTTTGAACTCAAGAAAAAATTGTACTTTTCAAATTTGAAACATATGATGTATTCTTCTCAAAGTGATTGAGTTTGCCTTTTAAAGTAAGAATCAACTTTTTATAAATAACGTTCTACAAGTTTGTCTCTATAGCTGAATTCATGTATTTAGATTAAAAAAGGCTGAGATAATATTTGTCTTTTTCGTTCAAGCAAAATATAAAACGCATTGACGTGTAATATATACGAAATGATATGACAAAAGGTTAAATCATATCGAAATATCTCACAACCTTGTTCAAGTAAAGATTTGTAAGCGACATGACGTCATCATTACCTTGTGGTTTGTAACCGACAACCTCTTTTAAATTAAACAGCCTACATATGCCCGTCGTGACTGACGTAATTAGTGATGCGATAGTAAAATATGACTTCCTAAAATATCTAATCAGATGCAAATAATATCAGGTATATAAGAAAATTTTAAAATATCCTTAATTTTGCAGGCTAAAGATATTTAGATAGCATAACTCATTACTGAGAACATCGTTTATTTATACCTCATTTTTTTTTCTCGCAATCTTATCTTGTCTTTCTTTTATTTCTTTGTTAATATATTTACTTATATTTTTATTTGTTTATTTACTTGTTTATATATTTCTCTTTCTATTCATTCATCTACATATTCATTCACTTATTATCACTCACATATAAATGGATGGTAACTTCTTTCCCACTCATTTGTACGATTAATTGTGGATCTTGATGAATCGCAAAGAAAACAGGTCTTTCGTACACTATTGGTACCCCTGATTCAGTAGTAATGAAGCGAATTAAAACGATTGTTTTAAAGTTACTTGGGACTTTGGTCCATATAATTAAGAGATTAGAATAATGATAGTAATAAAAAACAAATTCTTAATGAATATAAAATTAATTGTAGTTTAAAATATCCATGAGAAGGAGAAACGAGAAATTACGAATAATATAATCATGCTTGCCAACTGAAACAAGAGGGAAATTATATTTTTGTATAATTGTACATTGAAGTACAGTAATGCATCTACCTTCTCCCTCCTCCCCCTCCCCCTACCCCTCCTACCCCTCCCACTACCCCTCCTCCTTCATCCTGAGTTGCCAAATAGGAGTAAAATGGTAATTTTGCTTTAAAAGATATTAATGATGATGAGGAAGTGCTTAGTGCTGGCCAGGCTGCTTGGCAAAGCTGCTCATCTTTAACGATAATGGCGAATATCAACGGTACTTTAACCAGTGACTACTTTTTTTTTTTTTTTTTTTTTGCATGGACCGAAAAATATCCTGTTAATATGATAATATGAATTACCATTGTTACTCACAATAACCCATTTTATTTATATTTTTAATAAACTTTCCACTGAAGCAATACCATGATGAATTTATCAAGGCATTGAAATTAATTTCAAGATATACCTATTTCAATGTGTTTTTATTTTAGATGTATATTTGTATGTATATGTATATGCATATGTATATGTATATGTATATACATATGTATATGTATATGTATATGTATATATAAAAACAAGAAACTTGTAAAAATCAAGTTACAAATTCGCATCTGTTTGCAGTGTTCCAGTTCCTCAATTTTGGTTAAATGGTTAAAGTACAAATATTTTTGACAAACTTATCAATATTTCAGCTCAGGTCTGCAAAAGTAATGGAGAAGTGATGGGACAAAGAAATCAAATCAAAGAATGTTATCAGTCGAAATGTTCAGGTGGAAATGGAATAACGTAGATAGAACCACGGATTATTCTTTTAAGATAGAAGAAAATATACTATGTCGTTATATAGTCTATATTTTTTTTAATCATCTATATATCTTTATTTATTTGCTTTTTACTTAAATACTTTTGGTCTAGATTTATTATAAACAAAAGACCGCAGAACTAATTTCATCTATTAAGAAACAGATAAGAAATATTTTTTTTTACGAGAAATTAGTATATTTCTCTTACTTTATCAGTATTTCTTACTTATTTATTTATTTAATTATTCATTTATTTTTTGTCTTTGGGCTTATATTTAACTTTTCTCATCAAACTAAACCCATTAAACGAGATGAAATACTTGACATATTTTATTCTGTCTTATGTAGAACGATTCTATTCAGTTTCAAGAAACTTTGACATATTTGATCTTCTAGCTAACGTAAGTAAATTTTATAGAATATCAATAAAATCAACAAACGGCATTTTAAGTAAGTACGAGAAAGCTATAGACGTAAGTTCGAGATAAGCTTATATCTGATACTGATAAAGTTTGCTATCTATCTATCTCTCTATCTATCTATCCATCTATCTATCTATCTATATGCCAAGGGCTTTTTTCCACTTATAAGGGAGGTAGTCAACTCAAAGATACGTACCAACTCCCACCCATTCCACTCCCATCCACCACCCTCCCCCCACTCTCATCTTACCTCCCTGGGTCAGAAGCAATGCAGCAAGGCACAGCACGTCCAAGGAGGGCCGCTTCACTTACAAGGTGACCTCACCCCCCACTCACCCCCACCCACCCTCTCCGTCCCATCGTGAGGACAAAGAGAAAACGGGGAGAAATCCCTTCGGGCTGCGTCAAAATATCATCCGTATTTTTCAACCCTCCGCTTACCCCTAAACCCACTGAGAATACAATGTTCCCATTTCCTGAATAAAATCGCCTGACGGCAGATAGATAGAAACAGAGAATGATCGTGTACATGTGGTCAAGGTAACGAGATTAAATAAGCTACTTTACTCCTGTGAAGTTGATGCTATTCAGAGTGTTTAATGACTATAAGAGATAAAGCTACCTTATCTCTTATGAACGCTCTGTTGCTTTTTGCTATCTATTTATACCCTCTGAAACTGCGTTTGTGTTAGATAACACCTTTTGTGTTGTGGTGGTTTTATGTAAAACACAATAATTGTCAAAGCGTCTTCCAGATAAATAAAATGAACGTCGGTATACGTCATCTTAATTTGATTTTTTATGTATAAGCTTGTTGTAATAGGCCTCTATTTCTATGATATTTTTTCACCTTAAGACGCGGAGTAATGGTTCTCTATTCCTATGAATTTTGTATTTATTCAAAGTCATGTAATACATAGTATATATATATATATATATATATATATATATATATATATATATATATACTTATTATTATTATTATTATTATTATTATTATTATTATTATTATTATCATCATTATTATTATTATTATTATTATTATTATTATTATCATTATTATTATTATTATTATTATTATTATTATTATTATTATTATTATCATTATGATTACCATTATTATTATTATTATTATCATTATTATTATTATTATTATTATTATTATTATTATCATTATTATTATTATTTATTATTATTATTGTTAATTTTACCACCGTGGTCTCCTGGTCAGACAAATGCCGAATAAATGTATTGACTCTGTAAGTGGTCTATGGAAATGGCGATTTGATTCCCGCAAGGGACTTGGGAACTTTGATAAATATGAAATGTGTAAAAATGGAAAAGATATATTTGAAAAGCAGAAAGCTCGAGAGGACGATCTTTTTTTTCTGATCGAGGTAGGCGATATGCAAGGAAATGTTTTATCGAAATATAGATGTGGGGAAATGCAAAGGACATGAAGTTTACATATATATATATATATATATATATATATATATATATATATACATATATACTGTTTATACATGTCTTAAAAGTGTTTCAGATTTACACTCCTTGGGATAGGGAATGAAAGTGTTTCAGACAAAAAAAATGCCAACGCAACCTTTTTATGTTGAGGGTCTTCAAAAAAAAAAAAAAAAAAAAAAAAAAAAGAGAGAGAGAGAGAGAGAGAGAGAGAGAGAGAGAGAGAGAGAGAGAAAGTGAGCGAGAGCGGGAGATAGAGAGAGAGAAAGAGAAAGAGGAGGCGACTCACTACCGTTGATCACCGAACTGACGAGACCCAAGCAGTTCAGTGACGTTTTTTCAAACAGGGATAGATCTCGGGTCGAACGAAGAAGCTCCTTTGCCTTAAGCCCATCACCCATGATTTGATACCATAACTCGAACACGGGACTAGGAAGTTACGAACCCATTAAGCTCCCGACTATTACACCAGAATTAGAGGATATATCAATACATTTGTGGTGTGGGAACCATAGGTGGATGGATTGAACCTGAGGGAACGACCGACGATGAGATGGATAGATGGGGATTTCTTCCCGTTTTCTGTTTTCCGCATAAGAGGAAGGAGAGGGAGGGGAGGTCGCACTGTCGTGTAAGTGGAGCGGCTCTGCTGTGGGCGTGCTGTGCCTTGCTGCATTGCTTCTGACCCGGGGTGATGGGCATGAGACAGGGATGACCCTTCATCCAGAAGGAGCTAAGATAAGAGGAAGACGATGCGTGGTGGATGGGAGTGGAGTAGGTGGAAGTTGGATGTTTGCCTTTGGCTTCGTTTTTGCCTCCATTACAAGAGTAAAGAAGATCTTGGCATATAAGCGCTACAAAGATATATTTGAGACCAAATGGTGACGAAAATTATTTTGTAAAAAAATAAATAAATAAATAAATAATCGCTAAGAAAGTCTCTTTACATGCAGATGATGTGCAACAATGTTGCAGAAATGTTGATGGTGTCATATAGATACATTTGGGACCAAATTGTGACGAAAAATATTTTGTAAAAGAAAAAAAAAATAATCGCTAAGAAAGTCTCCTTACGTGTAGATGATGTGCAACAATGTTGCAGAAATGTTGATGATGTTTCAGAAATGTTGAGGATGTTTATTCTCCCTCCTCTCATGGGAGTTTATTGCCAACAAATACTAACATTCTTTGTACGAGATATATTTACGGCAATGTTTCCGACACTCGCTTCCGTTCTTGTGGTCCGGACTTTATGTGCCAACCAAGAAATTACTTCACCTGAGAGAGAGAGAGAGAGAGAGAGAGAGAGAGAGAGAGAGAGAGAGAGAGAGAGAGAGAGAGAGAGAGAGAGAGAGAAAGAGAGAGAGAGAGAGAGAGAGAGAGACATAGGCACAGAAACACAGACACTCAGAGGGAGAGAGACAGAGAGAGAGACAGACCCGACATAGCTACAGAAATAGAACCATAGAGAGACGCACAGAGAGAGAGAGAGAGAGAGAGAGAGAGACATACATAAGCACAGAAACAGAAACACATACACTCAGAGAGAGAGACAGAGAGACAGAGAACGACATAGGTACAGAAATAGAAACATAGAGAGTCACACAAAGGGAGAGGGAGAGATAGAGATAGATAGATAGAGAGAGAGAGAGAGAGAGAGAGATAGGCACAGAAATAGAAACACAGACACTCACAGAGATAGAGACAGAGAGAGACAGAGAGACAGACAGACAACGACATAGGTACAGAAATAGAAACATAGAGAGACACACAAAGAGAGAGAGAAAGAGAGAGAGAGAAAGAGAAAGAGAGAGATATAGACACAGAAATAGACACACAGACACTCAGAGAGAGAGACAGAGAGACAGGCAGGCAACGACATAGGTACAGAAATAGAAACATAGAGAGACACACAAACAGAGAGAGAGAGAGAGAGAGAGAGGTACAGAGAGAGACAGATAGACAAACAGATAAATACAGAGGTAGAGATAGAGAGAGAGTTAGAGATAAAGAGAAAGAGACAAAGAGGAAGAAGAGAGAGAGAGAAAGAGATTTTTATTATTTCTTCTGTGATAACCACTTTTTCTATGGTGAATTGCAGAAAGGAGATCAAAAAGTTAGAATTGGTCATAATTTTCCTTTAAGAGAGTCTTGAATCATAAAGAATCCTGTGAGACTCTGGTACGTAGGGGTGTTACTAGAATCCCTAGAATATAGACGATTTTTAGCCCCTAAGTTTGGGTGTGTAAAATTAGGGTAAAAAATTAGGGCATAAAAATGGAATCAAAATTAGGTCTTAGACACGGGAGTGAAATTAGGGACAGGTATGGATACAAAATTAGGGGATAAAATAGGGCACAAAATTAGGGTATGAGAAAGGAAGCGAAATTAGTACACAGATACGGGAGTATATTTAGGGCATAAAAATAAGAGCAAAATTAGGTCATAGACAGGGGAGTAAAATTAAGGGCAGATGCGGATACAAAATTAGGGGATGAAATAGGGCACAAAATTAGGGTATGAGAAAGGGAGCGAAATTAGGACACAGATACGGGAATATATTTAGGGCATAAAAATAAGAGCAAAATTAGGTCATAGGCAGGGGAGTAAAATTAAGGGCAGATTTGGATACAAAATTAGGGGATAAAATAAGGTGCAAAATTAGGGCATAGAACAAGGGGGCGAAATTAGGGCACAGATAGGGGAATAGGTTTAAGGCATAAACATAAAAACAAAATTAGGGCATAACCTCGTTAGCAAAATTAGGTCACAGACATGGATTTAAATTAAAACAGAGATACGTGTACAAAATTAGGGCGATTGTGTGGAATAACCCAAAGGAGACAGTAATGAGATAGTTAAGAAAATCTTCTAAGGAAACTGCTAAGCAAGTAAGCTCGTTAAACTTGAGCTAAATGAGGGCTCAAGTTACAGCAAAAGTAGCAAATAACTGTGTACGAAACAAGGAAATCTTTGTCAAGAGGAAGTAATTAACACAAAACTAATACAAAGTAAAGATGTAGGAATAGAGTGACTGTGTGTATATAGGCTATTTAAGAATACAAGGTGTCCCCCCAAAATGTAATCACTCTTTGAAATGTTTTGTAACGTTACCCCCTCGTTATTGTCAGCTGTTTCTGGAAAATGGTGATCATCAGTTTGAACATTTGCGAACGCGCAAGGGGGACTAGACTAGACTAGGGAGTAAAAAAGCTAAAATTATATTTTATTGTATAATGATTACCACCATTTTCTAAGCACATTTAACACGGACAATAAATTTTACAATATCACGAAACATTAAAAAAATTGAGTACATTTTTTTGTAGCCACCCTATGAAGTATTAACAAGATTTAGCCCTGGGTGCGCTTTCCGTCTTACTTATTCATTGACTATTCATTTATCTATCTATTCATTCATTCATTCATTCATTCATTCATTCATTCATTCGTTCGTTCGTTCTTAGTCTCTAGTCTTACCTAGCTTACAAAAAGCATTTCTCATGGACACGATATTCTCTATCTATCTCTATCTCTATCTCTATCTATTTATATATCTATCTGTCTATCTATATCTATCTATCTATCTGTCTGTCTGTTTATATCTATCTATCTATCTGTATACCAAGAACTTTTTCCCCCTTATAAGCGAGGTAGCCAAATCAGAGTCACGTACCTATTCCCACCCATTCCACTCCCCCTCCACCGCCTTCTCCACCCCCCCCCATCTCAGCTCCTCATGGATGACGGGTCATCCCCGCATCCCGCCACCTACC
>NC_134800.1:6303314-6310814 GCF_046742065.1 Oratosquilla oratoria | reverse complement strand
AACTACTCTGCTGAAGACCCGTGGGCGTTCTTTGTGAGATAGGCTCAGGAGTTCATCTTGAAGTCTGTTCTTGGTGCACAAATATCTTTTATGGGGCTTCTGGACTCAAACTACTATATGGGTCTCTTTGAAAATAAGGTCATAAGTATGTTTGAAATTTCAGATTTCGTTCCAGTCTTTTCTTTGTCCTTGAGGTCTCAAGTGTTATTTGCATTTTAGTGTTTTTCTAATGCATTCCCAGATTTTTTTCTTAAGTCTTATCTATTTTATCATGTATTATATATATATATATATATATATATATATATATATATATTTTTTTTTTTTTTTTTTTTTAATGCCCTCTGTTCTTTTGGTCTTTGTTTTCTCTTGTTTGACTTCTTCGTACTTTCATTTAGTTTTAATGTACTTTTTCAGTACTTGCTTCTTTTCCTTTTCTTTCTATATCCCTTCCTCTACTAATTCACCCACCCCTTCTTCTTTCTCTTCTTTCTCTTCTTTCTTTTCCTACCACTCTATATCATCAGCCTTTTCTTCTGCCTCTCTTCATCGTTCTTTCCTTCGTTCCCCTTCGCCTTCTCTCCCTTCTAATCCTTTCTTTCCTTTCTCCCCTTTATTCTTCTCCTCTTTTTCATCAACTACCTCATCCTCGTCTTCCTCTTCTTCATGAACCACTTCTTCCTCATCCTCCTTCCTCTTGCTTTCATCCTATTCCTTCTTCTCCTCACCTCTTCCTCCTCCTCCTTTCTTCCTCCTCTTTCTCTTCTTCTTTCTATCCCTCATCCTCTTCTTCCTCCTCCTCCTTCTCCTCCTCACCTCTTCCTCCCTCTTGCTTTCATCCTATTCCCTCTTCTCCTCACCTCCTCCTCTTCCTCCTTCTCTTCCTCCTCCTCCTTTTCTTCCTCCTCCTCCTCATTCTCTCCTATTCCTCCTATTCCTCCTCCTCCTATTCCTCCTCCTCCTCCTTTTCCTCTCCTCCTCCTCCTCCTCCTCCTATTCCCCCTCGTCCTCCTATTCCTCCTCCTCCTCCTCCTCCTTTTTCTCTTCCACCTCTCCTTTTCCTCTTCCTCCTTTTTCTCTTCCACCTCTCTTCCTCCTCCTCCTATTCCCCCTCTTCCTCCTATTACTCCTCTTCCTCCTCCTCCTCCTCCTCCTCCTCCTCCTCCTCCTCCTCCTCCTCTCTCCTCCTCTCTTTCCTCCTCCTCCTCTTCCCCGTATTCCTCATTGAACCCATTCTACTCGTCACAAAATCCGTCTTTATTTTTATTCATAATATCATAATGTTATTCTTCTGTTATTCGTATTTTTATAATTTTTATATTCACTTAGGTTAACCTATTCAATTACGCTTCGTCCCCTTATCTATTTCCATTTCAATTTCGTGTTGTTCTTTTATTTTAACTTTCCTTTGATGTGTAATCTCTCTTATTCTCTTCTGTCTATTAGTTTTATCTTCCCGATCTGTATTTTTCTTTCTACTTTTTCTTTCAGTTTATCGCCTCAATTTATTCAGTATTATTACTTCTTTTGCTTGTGCTGCCTTTCTCGTGATTTCGGTAATTATTCTCTTGAAGAAATGTCCTTTTTTCACCAGCTTCCAGAGGCCATAACGCGTTTCCAATTTGCTTTATAGCTTCTTTAGTCTGAGAATTTCCGTTTGGGATGTCATCTTAAGCGACAATTGAACTTTTAACGCGATTGCCTTTCTTGCCGTTGGCAAAGAAGTATTATTTTTTTAACCTTTTTACGAGCGTGGCTGGTTAACGCGTGCCTTGACTACCGTAGCGTGTCCACAGTAACAGAATCTGAACCACCAATTATTACAAAGGATTACTAAGGAAGAACATACTGATAAGAGACCTTTTGGTCCATAACTAGGTCGGATGTGAAAAAATATATAAATAAATAAATAAATTAATAAATAAATTAACAAATTCGTCCATTATTACAAAGGATTACAAAGTACGAACATACGGCCGGAGACCTTTTGGTCCATAACTAGGTCGGAAAAAATAAGTAGATAAATTAACTAATAAGCAGATTAATTAATAGAAAAATAAATAGATAATGATAATAAACAGATAAATAACAAACAAACAGTAATGATAAATCAATAAATAAAATATGATAAATGGTAGAGATTACAGCATATTGCTTAGGTATTTATCTAAATAAATCTTAAAAGTTCTAGCTGTACTACATTGCACTGCCTATGCAGGAAGTTTATTCCATTCATTTATTACACGGTTGGCGAAGTTGTTTCTACCCACCTCCAAATCATATCTATTTTCTAACAGTTCGAGACCGTTATATCTTGTCTGATTGTCATTCAGTGTGAAAATGTCATCACTTTTGATGTTGTCATTTCTCTTTAGGATCTTAAAGACATCTATCCAAATCACCCCTGAGTCTACGTTTTTTTTTTTTTTTTTTTTTTTTTTTTTTTTGAGAGAGAGAGAGAGAGAGAGAGAGAGAGAGAGAGAGAGAAAGAAAGAGAGAGAGAAAATAAATACATATGCTTTAGTCGACTTATCATAACTTCTGCTTCTGAAATCCGTAGTCATAATTCTTGATTATTTTTTTTTTGTAAATATTCATAATTTTTCAGTACCACAAAGTATTTCCTTTCATCTTGTTTTAATTTCTGAAGATTTATATATAGATATCTGTAATAATATTCTTATTTTTCTAATTCTTAATGAGTAGAATTCTTTAAGTCTTCTCCATAAACCACTTTATTCACACATTATTCATTATGAAAAAGTATTAACACGTTTATAAATCATAAATAATACCATAGTCGAAGCAATTGAAAAGACGGTTCGTTTATATATTTCGACTAATAACAGCTGTCAAACGTATTTGGATTCAGACATAAACATTTTAATCTTAACTCTTATTGTACCTATTGATCGGCTTTTGTTTTTTTTCGCTCATTTTCACTACCTTGATAGTATAAACATATGCACACTTGTATACATACAAATGCATATGAATATACATACACATTTACATGTACGTATATATATATATATATATATATTTATATATATATATATATATATATATATATATATATATATATATATATATGGGTACATATACATATACATATACATATACATATACATATTTTTGCAGAAACCACCGGAAAATTGAAAAAAGAGATACCGAACGTTTTCGTTTATTAAGACATTTTGAAAATGTCTTAATAGACGAAAACGTTCAGTATCTGTTTTTTTTCAATTTCCCGGTGGTTTCTGCAAAAATAGTTCATCACGTGTGTTTTGTGATTTCTTTACATATACATATACATATACATATACATATACACATACATATACATACATTTAATTACATAAACACATGCATATACATAACTACATATACATATTCAGCATAGACCTCCACAAGGCCTTTCCCGCTTGCTCATCTAATATACGCCTTCCTCTCAAATACCATAAATCCTCGACAGATATCCTATCGGATACTCTGGTGTCGTTTGACACAAAATCCAATTCTTTAAACCGTTCTTCTTGGTAGATATTGTCCTTGCTTGATGTATTGTTCAAGAGCATATGTGGGTTTCAAACATACAATTTACTTTGTCCTTTCGATATTACCTTTGTGATCCTTTTCGTTTGATTTGTTTTTCTGTGTTTTCTGTTTTTGTATGGTTATTTGTTTGATGATTTTTTTTATTTGTTTATCAATTTGTTTATTGATTTTTTTATTCATTTAGATGATTAATTGAATACCTCTTTATCTATTTGTTAATTTATGTATTTATTTATCTATTTACTTATTTATCTGTTTATTCATTAATTTAATTGATTATTTATGTATCTAAATGTTTCTTTACGTATTTATTTGTATATCTATTTATTTATTTTGTTAAAGGAAATTTGGTTGAGGAGAGAGTGAAAATTGTCGACAACCTATGATTGAACAAACAGGCCTCTAGGCATAGGCATCCAGTTGATTATGGTAAAGTTTGTATCAAACGACTGAGTTGAAATTGACGTTTCTTATCAACTAAACTTCTTCCCCGACACAAGAGCAAGCACTCTCAGCAAGTCAAGTTACTTGAGAATGTTCTTTTGTTTTTCTTTTTGTCTTCGATTGATTTCAAAGATCTTCAGTCTTCGTTCAACAAACTGTGCTGATTTCAATAACCTGTCTATGTGTGTGTGTGTGAGTGCGTGAGTGTGTGTGTGTGTGTGTGTGTGTGTGTGTGTGTGTGTGTGTGTGTGTGTGTGTGTGTGTGTGTGTGTGTGTGTGTGTGTGTGTGTAGGAGTATGTATTTTTGTGTGTTTCTTCTTTACACACGCATACACACACACATACACTTATACACACAGACAATATAGAACTCGTGGCGCAGTTGGTGGAGTTCCCGGCTGCCACTACGGTGGTCCGGGTTCGAATCCCGCCCAGGGCTGAAATAATTTCAGTATCACTGTGCTGCGGGTTGTTACTCCAACTCTCGTGGGCGTGGAGTTGGGTGTGTATGTGTGTGTAAGGTCACAGCATTACCCATAGATCGGTCATATTTCAGCTCTGAGCTCTCTTCCGGGTGGAAAATAGCTGCCGATAACGAGCCCATCGCATGATCCATGACCATGGTGATTCTCTCTCACACACACACAGACACACACACTCACACACACACACACACACACACACACACACACACACACACACACACACACACACACACACACACACACACACACACACACACACACACACACACACACACACACACACACACACACAAATTAAAAAAAGAAACAGTATGTGCAAACAATATTCAAGATTTTAAGAAAAAACTTGATGCTGAGAGATAGAAAGACGGGTCAGCACGAGCATAGCTCCCTTCCCGTATAATACAACTAGGTAAATACACACACGCACGAATGTATCCATGAATATACAGCTATAGCACATAATGTTCATTTCAACAGCTACTGATTTAGAAATGTAGAATAAATTCTTATTTCATTTCACCTGCAGATGAAATATAAAAATTGAGTCTGAGATAATGGAGTTTCCTTTAAGTAATGATCTGCAAGAATCTCATTTAAATTTCAAAGGGCAAGAGATGCTGTGAGTGGAGGATTTTTTCTGAATATTTTCATACATGCATATACATTTTCGAGAAAGAAAATTGTATCAAATGTATTAAACGAAGACTATTATAGCAACTCATGGCTCTATAATGGGTATTATGGTGTCGGTAGCGACAATTTATTCGTTTATTTATTTATTCATTTGTTTATTTATTTTATTATTATTATTATTTTATTTCATTTTATTTTTCCGTTATTTATTTATTTTTATTTTTCATTTTTTATTTTTTATTTTTTCATTTTATTTCATTTTTTCATTTTATTTTATTTTTTTCTTAAGATTACCTATATACTAACGGTAAAACAGTCTAATATGTATGTGGGTTGATATTCTATTTTATTTGAAATGTGGCTTATCGTACACGTAGATTTTTGTATTGCATTAGCACACCTCAACAACTATTTCCTTCCTTTCCGCCTTTAATTTTTCCTTTTACTCTACCTCCAATAGATTCTGTTCATCTTTGTGATAGCCCCTCCGGTGTATAAAATAGACACAAAATAAAAATATATATATGTTTAATTGTCTACTTATCAAAATTAACTTTTTATTAATCTAAAATTTTATTCCTATATACATATTAGCGTGCGTGTATATGTGTGTGTTTGTGTTTGTATGTGTGTGTGTGTATGTGTGTGTGTGTGTGTGTGTGTGTGTGTGTGTGTGTGTGTGTGTGTGTGTGTGCGTGCGTGCGTGCATGTGCTCATACATAGAGATACCCCAGAAACATACACTGGACAACACTCCCTTATGCACTTCATAGCCACGAAATAATCTCCCTATGGAACGAAGCACCGAGGGTCTAAAATGTAATATTATGACACATTCAATTCACACTTCCGCACACACACGCACAGACGCCGCATATCCCATATTTCGCGACCTAAAACCGGAGGAGCGAAAAATTCGCCAATTTTTATTTCGGCGTATAAAATATTTCTTGTTCTTGTTTCGCTTTGTCCGTGGTGTCCAAATGTGAGAGGTCACTCCGTAGCACGCGAAGGTGAGTTTTCCGGCCTCTAACCGCATCCGTACAAAGGAAGGGAGAGGACAAGGGACAGGTTTTGTTCTGCCAATGTTTGTTGTCAAACTAAAAGCGTAATAGCTTAACTACTTCAAACTCGATACTATATATGTATACCTATCCATCTATATATCTACATATACCTATATATATATATATATATATATATATATATATATATATATATATATATATGTGTGTGTGTGTGTGTGTGTGTGTGTGTGTGTGTGTGTGTGTGTGTGTGTGTGTGTGTGTGTGTGTGTGTGTGTGTGTGTGTGTGTGTGTGTGTGTGTTCATGTATGTATGTGGGTATGTGCTTGTGTGTTCGTGTATGTCTATGTGTGTATGCATATACCCGCATATTTAATATCAACGTGGACACACATGAACAAAAATAAAACAAGTGCCAACTCCATCACATCTTACATATTTACATATTTATAAAAATCAGATTTATCGTCTTTCCATTTCTGTGAATGTGTGTGTGTATGTGTGTGTGTGTGTGTGTGTTGTGTGTGTGTGTGTGTGTGTGTGTGTGTGTGTGTGCAAGTGTATGTGTGTATGTGCAAGCGTGTGTGTGTGTGTGTGTGTGTGTGTGTGTGTGTGTGTGTGTGTGTGTGTGTGTGTGTGTGTGTGTGTGTGTGTGTGTGTGTGTGCAAGTGTATGTGTGTATGTGCAAGCGTGTGTGTGTGAGTTTTTGTATAGGTGTATTCGTGTATGTATGCGTGTTTGTGTGTGTGTCTGTATCTGTTTATGCATGTACGCATAGATCGTATATCAATATAAACACTCAAGATAAAAAAATATATATAAAAAGTCCCAACTCCCATCACATCTTACCCATTTATGAAAACCAGATTTATCATTTCTCCATTACCTTGATATTCTATTTTATTTGAAATATGGCTTGTTGTGTCCGTAGAGATTTGTATTGTATTAGCACACCTACTTCAACAACTATTTCCTTCCTTTCCGGCTTTCATTCTTCCTTTTACTCTGTCTGCCAGATTTATTATTTCCCCATTCCCTTGCGTAGACATAAAGTGACACGGCGAATGCAATCACGTATATTGGACGATTGTCTTCTTTTTACGCCATTTTAAGTATTCTCATAAGGACTTAGGAATGAGCATTACTTTCTCATGTGGTCTCATTTGTTTAACTTTTCCAACTTCTCGTGGCTTTAGATCTTCATCAAAAGACGCGTGCTTGATGTATCAATATTGTAATCAGAGAGCCGAGTCTATGCATAAGCTTATCTGGGGCGGGGATGGGGTGAGGAAATGGTGAAAATAACGTGTGTGTGAATATGTTTTATCAAAGCATTGTAAGAGGCAATGATA